>NW_007736001.1:23812-25964 GCF_000696425.1 Galeopterus variegatus
TGTTTCCTATTATTGAATATTTATTGTGCTTTCACTTAAAGTAAACTTGACTTTATTTATTCTTTTTTAAATGGGATTTTTTTATTTGTCACTATTAAAAAAATCAGAATTTCAAACAGATTCTTGGACTGGTGGTTCATATCCATCAGCTCGTTCAACTTTAGCACCTGTTTCATCCCCAGTAGCTTTTCCAGAACTACTACCTTCACCATGAAGCTCCATGAGTTTTCCCAATTCAAACTTGGGCTTCTTTGGCATTTTTACTTTTGTAATAAAGACATCATGAAATGGATAAATAGACTGGCAAGCCTTTTCTGTGTCTTTTCCAATGCTGTCTGGAATCAGTTTATAGAACACTTCTTTCAAGTCATTGATCTATTTCTCATGGGTCATGATTTCCATCATCTTTTTCCGGATTTGGCAGACCTGTTGTTGCTGAGCATAAAAAGTCTTCCGTATCTGATTGCTGTGCTTTTTAGTAAAACCAATACAGAAAAGACAAAGCAAATAATCATCGGTAGTCTTGACATCAACATGCGCTTCAATCGTGGTCTGCCATTTTTTGACCATGGAACACATTTTGTCATGAGTAAGATTCATGCCACGGAAGTTAGTCAGGCAGTTTTTGCCCTGAACATCCTCAGTAATTAGCTTGAATTTTCTAAATGCAACTTCATCATTCTGCAGATTAGTAAGGCTCACTTCAAACACACGACCTTTGAGGCCATCAGATGCAATTTTGGTTCCTTGAGTCCTGGTGACTAGTGTTTTTCCAATATTTCTTATATTGAACATAGCAGGCACTTTCACATCATACCAATCTTCCTTAGAAAATGGATCAACCACTTTCTTCCTGGCTCCCTTTTTGCCACCTTTTGTAAGGTGCTTGTTCTTACCAACCGCCAAGGTGTTGCTCAGAGAGCCAAAAGGCAAATTTGACTTTAAAAAGAAGAAAGTTTTGTTGCTATTGGTTTCCTTTTGTAAATAAATATTTACCCAAAGCATAAAATTTCTCTTTGAACTATAGAGGCTTCAGATGAGAGAAATCCTCTAAGTCACAGCATATTTTTGTAGTACAATTACCAATTCAAATGTCATTATAAAATATGTATTGTAATAATCATTTAAAAATAAATATGTAAATAAGTAAAATAATATATGCAAATGAATGCACATGAATACATGTATACGTGTTTTGTCAAGGTGTGTGGGACATGTCTTAAAAGATTCAAACTTTACTAAAATTGCTTACTTTTAGAGCAAGTAAATCTGTAGCCATTTTCTAAGACAAAATTTGATTGTCTGACATGATTCTTTCTGTGATGAATTAAATTTGGTTATCTAGGCAAAAATCTGAAAAAGACAGTAGGATGCTATACACAAGACACTATATTTACAACGTGGTTACTCAAATATTTATTAAATTTATTAAACAAAAATAATTACCAATCACTGAGATGTAGCCCATGTTAAAAATTTGTGTTCTCTTTAACTCAGCAAGTAATTTCTAGAAAATTATCCAATGAATGTTTGCAAAGCTTCAGTGGTAATGCTGTTTATCTCAACCTGATTATAGAAGCAAAAATTGGAAACATAAGTGTACAAAAATAGAGGCTTAGTTAGATATTATGCTGTAAAAGATAATGTTCACAATACCATATCAAGCAAATATAGGTTACATATGTATCCTTTGTCCAGTTTGATTCTTATTTGTAATTCTTGGGACTGATGCACTCAGTATCCATCTAGTTTCTAAATATAAAGGATCATACATATATGTCTATGCATATATATCCATGTATATTTATGTGTAAGCTTATGCATTTATATATGTATTTTATACATATATATTCTATACATATATGCATATTCTATACATATATTCTATGCATATATTTGAAAGTGATGTAAATTGTTTAATATTGTAAATGTTTCTCAACAAAAAATGAAAATGCTACTAATAATGTGAAAATTCATGAATACTTTTGGAAGCACAAATTGGAGCACAGAGAGAAGCAGGAAAGTGTGTGGTTGGTACCACTGAGAAATGGTGCTTTGTTAGTCTAGGAACTTGTGGTCTTCATGCTGTCTGAGAAAAATTAATTTATTTACTTGCTTATTTTGTCTGAGTGCTTTCACTGATTAAAACCTG
>NW_007736001.1:27056-31869 GCF_000696425.1 Galeopterus variegatus
ACAATGCTGATTGTCACCTCTCATGCCCATGTGAAGGCCAGATCCATACTGGCAGCATGCCCATTACCACAAATTGCATTTTTACCACGTGTCCCCCACCCAGTTATCCCTGACCTCTCTCCCCCTCCTCCTCTCCCCCACTCCATTTTGTATCCCTGGGTATTGCTCTCACCCTCTGCAAGTCCAACACACCACTGTGGTCTTTCTTTCCTTCCTTCTTTCTCTCTTAGCTCCCACTTATGAGTGAGGACATGTGGTATTTATCCCTCTGTGCATCACTTATTTCACTCAGCATAAGTTTCTCCAAGCTCATCCATGTTGTTACAAATGGGAGAATTGTTTATATGTGGTATTTAATCCCATTATCTATATGAAGACACTTAAAAAATCTTTTTGTGGGCCGGCCCAGTGGCGCACTGGAGAGTGCGCCACTTGGGAGCGTGGCGGCGCTCCCACTGAGGGTTCGGATCCCATGTGGAGACCGGTTCCCGCTCACTGGCTGAGCGCGGTGCGGGTGCAACACTGAGGGTTGCGATCCCATTACCGGTCAGTAAAAAAGACAAAAAGGAAAAAAAAATCTTTTTGCATATCTTTTTATTTTTAGTCTAAGTTTATCTTTGAATACAAAGTATGTCTCAGCATATAGGTGGATCATTTTTTAAAATCCTGTCTGACAAACTCTGACTTTTTATTGGATAGTTTAATCCATTCACATTTAATTCTGTTATTGATATACAGTCATGCACTGCATAATGATGTTTTGGTCGATGATATTGGTCCCATAAGATTATAATAAAGCTGAAAAATTCCTATTGCCTAGTGATGTCATAGCTGTTATAACTTCATAGTGCCACGCATGACTCACGTAGGAGCAATAGGTTATATCATATAGCCTAGGTGTATGGTAGGCTGTATCATCTAGGTTTCTGTAAGTACATTCCATAATGTTCGCACAATGACAAAATAACCTAATAATGAATTTCTGCTGGGTAGAAAAAGGGAGTTCCCATCTCATGGCTGCACTTGTCAGGGGCTTAGACTCAGCAACAAGTAGCTGGGGGCAGGATGAGAAATGCTGAAGTTCTATCATTTTGGAAAGAAAGCCTTCTGACTGGGGGCTGGGGAAGAGAAAGCCTTGTGTTCTTGCCTGTAGCATTNCCTAGCACATGTGCATAGCCTGTAGAACCACATCGCTGAATGTGATCTTAACAGGGCTTTTTAATTTTTTTATCCTTCTCTTTCTCTGGTTCTCTCTGTTAAAGTTCTGGCTGGTCAGCTCTTCTGTTGGTTGCAACAAGTTCCATTGAATTATTAGCCTTTTAAAAATTGCTCACTGTTAAGATCCTTATTGTTTTCAACGATGCCTTCAGACATGAGTTTTTTCAGATTGTGTTCCCAATAATGTCATCCCTTGGCAGATCTATAGAGCTGCCAGTGCTCATATCTTGCCCCTCCTGTTGGGAAGAACCTCTGGTGTTGTACTGTGTCAGAACTGTGCATGAAGACGGTGACCTACTTCTTCCATAGTGGCACCTTCACCTTATGAGTGGGAGTTCGGAGTGGGGAGAATAGCCTAAAGTATTCTCAACTTCCCCTTCCTGAGCAGAACCTATGTCATACAAGCAGAAACTGGGAAGGGACAGTAGTCAGGGCCTTTGTGTTTTGGGCCTGCAAAGCATTGGATAGATCCTCCACCAGATGAGTAGGAACTGGGTGAAGGAAGTGAACCCCAGTCTTGCTGGCTGCATCTCCCAGAACAGAGAGGGCCAGCAGCCTTCCCCTCTTGGGGTGAAACCAGAGACTTGTGACTGGGTGCTGGGGGTAAAAGGAGCTCTCACCCTCTTGGCTGCATCTACCTGGAGAGAGCTTAAGTAACAGCTGTGGGTGGGGTGGCTGATGGGAGTGGGTCCTGACTCAGATGCCACAGACACTCAACTGCTCTTTCCAAGGTTCAGTAGATTTCATTGAATAAATGTTTCTTAATTTGCTGTGTGCCCTTAGGTCAATTTCCAGATACTTAAAATGACTGCATTTTGTAATTTTCACAAATGAATAATTGTTTCACTGGGGAGAGAATCTGCAGAAGTCCTCACAAAGTCATTCCAGAAGTCCTGATCGCATCCTTGTTTTTCGTGTAATAATATATCTCAAGTTCATTTTGTACAATTCCTGTCCAGATTTGCAATCATTTTCCAAAGGAGTCCTCATTCCTTTTAATGGGAAATGGTAATTAAAGATCACAGCTTGGCTAATAGGGTTGATTATTGCTTTTAGTGGTGGTGTTATTATTTCTAGTTCTTTTCATCATATTTTCACTTTAACCACTAGGGAATGCTTTTTTTTTTTTTTTTTTAAAGATACATCGTACAGTCATGTTGGGAAATCTTATTCTCAATAATACCAACATAACAACTTGTTTAATCTCCCAATGTACAAACAACATCCATTACCACACATAATAGGATAATGAAGAAGACAAAGAAGAAACCTCGAACATTGTTTTGCAGTTCTTTCTGTCCTTAGGAGGTGTCCGACTAGTGATGTAGTCAAACAATTTGTTTTAAAGTAACTGGGAATAGTTCCTCTCAGTGCAAATAGTTCCTCTCATTTACACCACTAAATGTGCAAATCGTTCCTCTCATTTACACCACTAAACGCATTAACAGTTTCCTTGTATTTTTAGGAAGCATTTTATTTATTTGTTTATTCAAATTATATAAAAGTATTTACATGGCTCCAAAAGCAAATCTATAAAACAAGGTATATTCAAAGAAGTTTAATTTCTATTTCTGTCCTTTCCATCTTACTCCCTCTTTCTGCCATAGTAAACATTTAAAATATTTTCATTTTATTTTTCTAATGCTTCTTAAAAAAGAAAATTTGCATAATCAGGTATTCATATCACTTTCCCAGGTATCCCTAGAGGATAACATGTATCCTCTACACTTTGCTTCTTTCCCTTTTTACAATATGTCCTAGAAAATATTCTATGGTAACAATTAGAAATACCTTTCATTTTTTATAGTTTATTTGCTAATATCTTAATTAGGATTTTTGCTTCTATGAATGGTTTTGAACATACCTGACCTGTGAGGTGGTGTGTACACATGCACGTGGTGCCTTGGCCCCCAGCATGTGGGGCACGGCCTCTGGCCTCTGGTCCTGCTTCAGCAAGGGCAGCGTCATGCTGATCTCTTTCACATGTTGAATATTGTACAATATTCTAAGCAAAAAAGGTGCTAAAAATGTTTGAAAACGACTGCTTTGAAGTGACTCAATATAGCTAATATATTTTTCCCTCAATGAAGGAAAAATTTATAATTTAAGTTTTTTTAAAGAAATTTTTATTTCCCTCTGCCAGTTAATTCAGTGTTACTTTATGTTAGAAGCTGGGATCAAGAAATCTTTGTTGTAGTCATTAACCAGTACTGTGATACATTTTTGATGCTTTCATGACCTACTCAATATTTTAACAATTATTTCCAGATTGGATACCTAAGTTCATCTATGAGCTGGTATAAGAAAGAGTTGAGTTAGGGGCATGGATGCATCTGTGCAAACCATGACCTTACCTGGGAAATTCCCCCAAATCCTTCCCCTATTCCAAGTAAAGAATTTCTTTCTCCTGCTTTGCGCTCTTTCTTTTTATTTCCTCTTTCCAATACCTTCTTTTATCTTTTCTTTTTTTTATTGAAACATAATTGATTATACATATTTGTTGGATAAAGAACTGACTATCAATATTTGTATGCAATATGTGATGATTAAATCAGGATTATTAACATATTCATCATTATCAAATGTCATTATTCTTTGTGTCCATTTTCCAATTCCTCCTTAACTCCTCTCCCCCTTCCCCTTTCTCACCTCTAGTAACCACAGTTCTATTCTCTCCTTCTGAAAGTTCGACATATTATTGTGGTTGTTGTTTTTGTTTGTTTCTTTTTTCTTTCTTAGCTCCCACTTATGAGTGAGGACATGTGGTTTCTCTTTCTGTGTCTGGCTTACTTCACTTAACATAATTTTCTCCAAGCTCATCCATGTTGCTGCCAATGACAGAATTTCATTCTTTTTTTTTATGTCTGAGTAGTATTCAGTTGTGTACATTTTCCTTATGTAGTCATCCATTCGTGGACATTTAGATTGATTCCATATCCTGGCTTTTGTGAATAGAGCTGCAATGAACGTAGGAGTACAAGTATCCCTTCAACGTGATTTCCATTCTTTTGGGTATATATCCAGCACTCTTCCCTTCTCCTCAGTTTCAATTAAAATGAGGTTGCAACGTCTAGGTGATAGGTATTTCCTAAGCTTACAAAAGTCCATAAATTTGAAATAATTTAACTCATTCTTCTAATCTAAATATACTCAAAAATTTAAAGGACATCTGTTTAAAAGAAAACATGAAATGTTATAATTAAGCAGCTGAAAATTTTCTCATGTTATGAGACTTTGTTGCCCCAGAATTCAACTAAAAATACAACTGTAAAGCTCACAATGTAAAATACATTGGCTTTCAAAGAAAAAAAAATCACTTAAGTGCATGTGACTGAGATTGTACCTTTAAAACAGAAATGAGAATTAATAGGGGTTGTTTGACTAAGTTAGTATGAGACTAATTATTACAACGAGAGTGCAGTAAAGTGTCTGGCAAGGAAGCCAAACATGTTTCTGGCAGCATCAGTGTGTTCTGTAATTCTAGGCATGTTCATTCTTTTTTTTACAAAAGTACTTCCATTCAATTCTATTTACTCTGGAGATGAATTTCCCACCACTCCACTCTGTTTCCTTTTGCTCTACATTCAACGCATCT
>NW_007736001.1:32494-34821 GCF_000696425.1 Galeopterus variegatus
TCTGGAGATGAATTTCCCACCACTCCACTCTGTTTCCTTTTGCTCTACATTCAACGCATCTCGGAGTATTTTGAAGTTCTTGAGTACTCTCCAGAGTGAGGATTTCCTTCATCACTGGGTCTTGCTGTGGGTGGAGTAGGTTGCTCTGGGGAGGAGGGCTCCCTTGGCATTTATAAGCACTAGGGTCTCTGGCTGGGTTACCGATATTGAAGAGAGAGAAATTAAGGAATGAAGAACTCTAGGCATTTTCCCAACAAGTCCCCTTGGGGTTCTGAGCTTTACTTGCTGTGGAGTGGGATGGGATGGGGGGTTTGTGAAGCACTGCGGAGAAGGTATAGAAGGCTGAAGCCATCCCAGGGCAGAGGCATAGCTGTGGGTCACTTCTGCACATCAGAGGCCCGACCATAGGTGCTGGCCCTTGGTCTTGGAGTTTCATGACTGTGAAGGATTTTGTTTTTCTTGGATAGATCAGATTTCATGTTCCTTTTTGAATAACTTTATTTCTCATCCTAGGGCTCCCAATATAAAATAGGAGAGAAAGTGACCTTTGCTTGGATTGTAGTTGATTTCACTGTGAGATCTTTTAACTCATCTGCCAACCCTGGTCGTCCCCTCCACTGGCTGAAGATGACGAACTCTGCAATGTCTTAGAGTCTGCACAAGAACAGGAAATGAATGTTACTGGCCCCAGGAGGTCCTATCTTCCCCATCCTCTAAATTTTTTCCCTGGCTTTAGTTTTCAACAAACCTTAGCTGGTAGCCAAGAGAAATACTTTTAAAAACACACTTTCAAAACTGAAAGGGACAAGAAACATAAATTTAAAGATAATTATAATGAAGCGGAAGTTTAGTCTTATGCACCCACCTTCGGCATCACCTGTGTGGAGGACTTTGTAAGGAGAAGGTGACTGCTCATCTCTCTGAGTGTCCTGATGCATCAAACCTCGGTGCTGTCCTCTGTTTCCACCAGAGGCACATTCCCGGACACTGGGCATGTGGCATGTTTCAGTGAAGGAAAAAAACCTGGCTTTGACTCAAGGCCTCTCACTCAAACCTGAGGGGAAAATCTGTACATAAGTCTTGGTTTCCCAAAGGAGAGAAAATGAGCAGGCACTTCCTATCCAGTAAAGTATCCAAAACATTGCTGAGGGAAAGTTAAGCCAGTCCAGATGCTAAGCACGTTAAGTCTAAAGAAGCTCAGAAACCCTGTAGGCTGCCAAAAACATGTTAGGATCATACTTCATCTAGGCCATTTCCTTGAGGAAGCTCATGGTTGTTCAGTTGGTTCCATAAACAGGCAACAAACTTACTTGTGGAGCTGAAGAGCTAAACTTGGGCGCAGGGAAGGCAGCCCTTTCTCAGTGTTCTGGTTCACGCAATGGACATTCTGGAAAAAATATGGGTGGTAGTGAAAGGGGTCCAGCGAGTCTCCTCCAGAAAGGAGAGGGTTACACTGGGGAGGGGTGCAATGGACATTCTGGAAAAAATATGGGTGGTAGTGAAAGGGGTCCAGCGAGTCTCCTCCAGAAAGGAGAGGGTTACACTGGGGAGGGGTGGGAAGGGGTGGGAGGGGCAGCAGCTCATCATCCGGGTCTCAGTGACTCTTCAGAGCTCCACAAGTGCTGCCCTTAAAGACAGTGTCGTGAGGAAAAAGAGCCAATGAAGCATTAAGTCATTCCAGACAGTATCTGCTGTTTTAGTAAATGAAAGATTTTAAATATAAAGAGACACATAATAATAACAGAGGTGCTTCTTAAGAACATCAGCATAGTATATGAATTAGTTACTAAAAGCTTGGCCCGTATCATTGACAAAGTGCCATACTACATATTTATTTTTGTTTTTTATGCTTTGGTTATGTAACGGTATTGCAAGTCCTATGATCTTGTGGCAAAAAAAGTCACCAAAATGTGTTTTACGTGTGTGAATGCGGAAAAATGTGCAAATGTGCAGGTAGGCAATGAGATNTGCCCCAGAATTCAACTAAAAATACAACTGTAAAGCTCACAATGTAAAATACATTGGCTTTTCAAAGAAAAAAAAAATCACTTAAGTGCATGTGACTGACATTGTACCTTTAAAACAGAGATGAGAATTAATAGGGGTTGTTTGACTAAGTTAGTATGAGACTAATTATTACAACGAGAGTGCAATAAAGTGTCTGGCAAGGAAGCCAAACATGTTTCTGGCAGCATCAGTGTGTTCTGTAATTCTAGGCACGTTCATTCTTTTTTTTACAAAAGTACTTCCATTCAATTCTGTTTAATCTGGAGATGAATTTCCCACCACTCCACTCTGTTTCCTTTTGCTCTACATTCAACGCATCT
>NW_007736001.1:36197-38336 GCF_000696425.1 Galeopterus variegatus
GGAAGGGGTGGGAGGGGCAGCAGCTCATCATCCGGGTCTCAGTGACTCTTCAGAGCTCCACGTGCTGCCCTTAAAGACAGTGTCGTGAGGAAAAAGAGCCAATGAAGCATTAAGTCATCCCAGACAGTATCTGCTTTTTTAGTAAATGAAAGATTTTAAATATAAAGAGACACATAATAATAACAGAGGTGCTTCTTAAGAACATCAGCATAGTATATGAATTAGTTACTAAAAGCTTGGCCCGTATCATTGACAAAGTGCCATACTACATATTTATTTTTGTTTTTTATGCTTTGGTTATGTAATGGTATTGCAAGTCCTATGATCTTGTGGCAAAAAAAGTCACCCAAATGTGTTTTACGTGTGTGAATGCGGAAAAATGTGCAAATGTGCAGGTAGGCAATGAGATGCTGTCTAACAGATGTCTGAACTGGGAGAATGGTCACGGGAATATTTGTTCCTTCCAAGGATATTTCAAATCATAGTGTGCATAGTATAAGGGAGTACTCAGTCAAATTTTGTGAAAAGTTTCACAATATGCCTACAATAAGACATACTAGATTATATAAATTCATTTTTTAACCAAAAACACCCCCTTAAATGATATTGCTTTGCTGAATCTACAGAGCAGGTTATTGACAGAAACTTAAATTTTAGTTTCCATTTTAAGATAAACGTCCAGACTGTTTTCTCCTGTCTAAAAAAGTTAAACCTTGCACATTCTCAGCAGAATGTTTCTCTTTTCTTTTTTCCTTTCCTTTTCTTTCTTTCTTTCTTTCTTTCTTTCTTTCTTTCTTTCTTTCTTTCTTTCTTTCTTTCTTTCTTTCTTTCTTTCTTTCTTTCTACAGTAGATAGAATACCATTTGAGCTAGTAGTATCTGCATTGACAAGGTCCACTGCAGAGACAATCTTAGAAAGATGTAGCAGAATCCGTGCAACCATAAAAGGTACTCCTTTCCCTTGTAGCATGCTGCATTCCTGTGCCTCTTAATTAATGCTTTTCATCAGAAGAAACGACAACCTTGCATTCCTGCCTTAATTGAATTGGTGCTTATAGTGGATTGTATCATGTTCAAAGACTGAAAGATTAGATATTCATTTGTGCCTGGTTTTTAAAGTGGATCTTTCTGAGCTTTCTCTATTCAGTATTCACTACAGTTGAGTAAATTTTGGGGGAAAATCTGTATTGTATTTGTGTAGAATTACAAAATATCACTGGTTTAGATCTGAAGTTATACTCATATGCTTTCCCTAATTTTTTTTTATTACCCTTTGCGTAATTGTAAAGCAAGAGAGCCTTCCAATTACAGGGACCACTGACAAACACAAACAGCAGCCAAGTACCCGTGGGCATGCCATCATCACCGCACTGCCCTCAGAAATGCACCCACAGCTTCATCACGATTACAGATGCCACAACAACAGGGAAAGCAGATCCTGGGGGAAAGCAGCAGTGGCAGAACCTATGGGCTGATCTGTGAGAGTGAGTCCATGCAGCAAAAATGAGAAAAGAAATGTATTCGTGGTTGAATCTATTGGCCACATTGCTAAGGACAAAAATCTAACCACCTAGGTGAATCTAAGGACCAGATTCAATAAAATACTGTCTGGCTTTTATGCCAAGCGATTTGGGCCTGGAAAAATCAACTTTCTGGAACTTGTAAAGTCTTCCATAGTCAAGGGGAAGTCAGTATTTCTCTCCATCCCAGAGCAGGCTGAGGAGACGCTTGAGGCCTGGGTCAGCCATGGCCTTGGTTGCCTTGGTTGCAATGGAAACGTGAAGCACAAGAGAGCTGGCCACTGTCAAACTGTGCATTTCCACCCGTAGTACTATCAGGTATCCTTTATTCAGTCATGCGTGCATTCATTTATTCACTTTTCCATTTATTCATCAGACAATTGGGTGCTTCAACTCTGTGCCAGTGCTGCACTGTAGGCTGAGAAACTGAAATGAAAATGCATGGTCCCTGACCTCAGCTCAGCACTTGCAATGTAGTGTCATAAAGATTCTTTAAAGGAATGTAGAGGACCACATGGGAATATCGAAAAGAGGCATCTAATTTAGTCTGGGAGAGCGTGAGTCCATCACCAAAAAGGTGATAGGTGAGACCAGACATAGTCTGGATACAGACCAATGGC
>NW_007736001.1:38791-42759 GCF_000696425.1 Galeopterus variegatus
GAGAGAGAGAGAGAGAGAGAGAGAGAGAGAAAGAGAGAGAGAAGGCAGAAGATGAGCTGGAAATGGCCCTATGTCATGCTAAGGAACTTGAATTAATCCTGAAGGCTTTGGAAAGCCAAAGCCACCAACATATTTGAGCAGAGGAGACAGGTTAACATTACATTTTAGAAAGAGCCTGGCGGTATGTGGAAGATGAATAGGAGCAATGCTTGAGCCAGAGATGGGGAATGGCATAGAAGGTCACTCTAGTTATCAAAGTGACAGTTGAGTTGGGGGATGCATTAAACAGTCTCATGGTGATAAAGTCACAGAGTTTGGGGCCTGAATGGTTGATGGAGAGACAGGGACGTGCGTAATGATGTCTTCTGCTCCAGCTCTGTTGAGGGAACACAGAGGAAAGGGTAGATGGGGAGGTGAGATGATAAAATGGTCATGAGTTTGTGGGCCAGCAGGCAGCTTGGAACATAATTCTGGGTCAAGGCTAGAATGCTGGTCATCAGTCTGTGGGTTATGGTTGTAATCTGAGGTATAAATGGGGGAAATGACCAAAGAGAAAAAAAATCAAGTAAAGAGAGATTAAGGACAAAGCCCTAGAGAGTACGAGGGTCAGGATAAGGCAGCACAGAAGCTGAGAAAATCACACAGTGGCCACAGACAGAGGAAAGCCACCAGAATGTAATGAGTGGGAATACAAGGAAAGAAAGTTCCAGCACAAATGGGTCCAGTTTTGTTTTTGCAGAAAGCTCAAGCAAGATAAGAAGTATGTAGCAGTTCCCAAGAGGGCTGGGATTGAGGCTTGGTGACAAGCAGCCCCATGACACATAGACCTTGTGGAGGCTGTGTTCAATGGTATAAGCACTAGGGAGAAACCATCAGGCCAGGATGCCAGGAGGCATTGACCTGGGCAGTGAGTGAGTAGCTTTCTGGAGTGTTCAGTCACTTGAGACAGTTATGTGTGGGTTGTGATGATGATCTACCTGTTGAGCCTAGATCCTTCCAGGTCAAAGGATGCCCAAGTTGGGGATTATTAACCTTGCATATCTCCAAATTCACCTCGTTATAATGCAAAAATGGCTTTTTCATGTTAGCAGAATCAGGCTCCAAGTACCATTTCTTGATGTGCCATCCTGTCTTCTGGTTACACGATCCACTGGTGTATAAAGTGGGTTAGCAAGACCATGCAAAGTGGATTGGGATTTGCTGTCCTGGTGGGGATTTCTTTTTCTCATTTTGTCATGTGAAATCTGAAGATAGGAAAAAAAAAAATACCTTGACTGATGATGCGATATCCAGGGACTGATCTATACATGCTCTGTGGGTTTTTTTCCCTTTTTTTTGTCTTTTTTTCGTGTCCGGCAACGGATTGCAACCCTCAGTGTCACGCCCGTACTGGACCGGGACCGGCAACGGGATCGCAACCCTCAGCGTCACACCCGCACCTCGCTCAGCCAGTGAGCAGGAATCAGTCTGTATGTGGGATCCGAACCCTCGGTGGGAGCGCCGCTGTGCTCCCTCACCTCGTTATAATGCAAAAATGGCTTTTTCATGTTAGCAGAATCAGGCTCCAAGTACCATTTCTTGATGTGCCATCCTGTCTTCTGGTTACACGATCCACTGGTGTATAAAGTGGGTTAGCAAGACCATGCAAAGTGGATTGGGATTTGCTGTCCTGGTGGGGATTTCTTTTTCTCATTTTGTCATGTGAAATCTGAAGATAGGAAAAAAAAAATACCTTGACTGATGATGCGATATCCAGGGACTGATCTATACATGCTCTGTGGTTTTTTTTCCCTTTTTTTTGTCTTTTTTTCGTGTCCGGCAACGGATCGCAACCCTCAGTGTCGCGCCCATACTGGACCGGGACCGGCAATGGGATCGCAACCCTCAGCGTCACACCTGCACCTCGCTCAGCCAGTGAGCAGGAATCAGTCTGTATGTGGGATCCGAACCCTTGGTGGGAGCGCCGCTGCACTCTCAAGCGGTGCACTGTAGCAGTGTGCCACCGGGCCGGCCCGCTCTGTGGTTTTTAATAGGATCACTTTAGGCTTTCTGTGTTGGATGCTGTCAGTGCCCCATCCCTGTCCCCTTGATGCTTGATCTGTGTGAATCACTCTTGGTTTCGTGTCTCAAACACCTGGGACTCTGCTTGAGAGAATTCATGTCTCAGGGTCTTTTTAGCCCATGCTTGGGGTAGTTCATCAATGCTTGGGAGTTTCTGTCCATCCACAAGGAGCAGCACTCAAACAATAATGAGAATTGGTGGATAAATGCCCCAGCTCTCCTGCCCCTGGCGTGGGGCAATTCTGAGGCATCCATCCCCCAGAGGGTCTAAGCAGGAGTAAGCTCCAGACACCCACATCTACACTCTTATTTTTCTTGCTGACTTCTCCCTCATGTTTCATTTCCATTTCTCTTCATCGGTGGTTCTTGGGATCACTGCCAAATTAAGGTTTTGCACTCAAATCCTTGTTTCAGGATCCACTAGTAGGGAAATTCAACCTAATGGCCAAGGGCCAAAGAGGATCTAGGACTGTATAAGGTATAGTCAGAATGAATTTCTCAGGCCCCAAACCCAGGTATGAAAAAAGGTAACCTTAGTTTTCTATTACTAAGCTTAGTTTCTATTTGGTGCCTCATTTCACCAAGTAACAAGAGCTTAATCTCAGCCAGTCTTGGGTAATCTCTGTTGGGTTGATTCAGTCTTCACCCACCTCTGCTTGTCTCTCTGGGGATGTGATTAATTTCCAGGAAACTTACCCAGATCAAAGTTCCTAGAGTGGGAGAAGAGGACCTGGCACGACAGGTATCTGTCCACTCTGCCAGCTGCCAAGCTTGCTGGTGCCTTCACTGGTCAGATGCCTTCAAGCAGCATCCAGCATAATGCTGGTGGCCCAGTCGGAACTTCAGTCCCCTTGTCACATGATTTTAGCTCTGTTCTAGTCTTCCTGCCTCAGGGCATCATCAGGTTCCTCTCTACCAGTTAGCTTCTGTGCCCTCAGCCACATGTAGAAATTACCTGCTTTTATCAGGACCACTGGGATGGTTGGAGGCTCATGAGATCTACCTCCACCTCATCTATTTAAGCACAATTTGCAGCCATTTTTAATTCTGCTGGTTTCATATTATGCCAAAGGAGCTGGGAGAACTCTGAATCATGCTGCCTTCTCAGATCCCATGTGGGAAACAAGGCCCAGACAAGGCTACTCCCCGTTCTCCATCTTGATCCCTCTTCCCTGATCCCAGCAAGATCTCCACTGGATCACGGGCAGGAAAAATCAATCCAGAGCAACCCTAAACCATTAACAGATGGGAGTTGGTGGATAAACTCACCAGCTTCCATGAAACTCCTTGGTGGGGCAACTAAACTATGCTCTACTTATCTGAGATATGTTCTATCCCATGGGATTAAGCCCCAGTTACAGCAACAGCATGTTGCTAAACACACTCTTTTTTTTTCTTCCAAATTTTATTTTATTTTGTCAATATACAACGTGGTTGATTATTGTGGCCCATTACCGAAACCTCCCTCCCTGCTATCTCTCCCGGCTCCCTCCCAACAATGTCCTTTCTGTTCGCTTGTCATATCAACATCAAGGAATTGTAATTGTTATGTCTTCTTCCCCCCCCCACCTTGTTTTTCTTGCAAAGCCTATATAGTGGGGGAGAGACTGCCCCTTCAGCAAATGGTGCTGGGATAACTGGATATCCATATGCAGGAGAATGAAACTAGACCCATACCTCTCACCATATCCTAAAATCAACTCAAAATGGGTTGAAGAATTAAATATACACCTTGAAACTATAAAACTTCTTAAAGAAAACATAGGAGAAACACTTCAGGATGTAGGACTGGGCACAGACTTCATGATTATGACCACAAAAGCACGGGCAACCAAAGGAAAAATAAACAAATGGGACTATATCAAACTAAAAAGCTTCTGCACAGCAAAAGAAACAATTAACAGAGC
>NW_007736001.1:43759-52124 GCF_000696425.1 Galeopterus variegatus
TACAAAGCTATAATAACCAAAACAGTATGGTACTGGCATAAAAATCGCGACTGAGATACCATCTCACCCCAGTTAAGACGGCTAAAATCCAAAGGACTCTGAATGATAAATGCTGGCGAGGTTGCGGAGAAAAAGGAACTCTCATACATTGTTGGTGGGACTGCAAAATGGTGCAGCCTCTATGGAAAATGGTATGGAGGTTCCTCAAACAACTGCAGATAGATCTACCATATGACCCAGCTATCCCACTGCTGGGAATATACCCAAAGGAATGAAAATCATCAAGTTGAAGGTACCCCTGTTCTCCAATGTTCACTGCAGCACTATTTACAATAGCTAAGAGTTGGAACCAGCCCAAATGTCCATCATCTGATGAATGGATACAGAAAATGTGGTATATCTACACAATGGAATACTACTCTGCAATAAAAAGGAATGAAATACTGCCATTTGCAACGACATGGATGGACCTAGAGAAAATTATATTAAGTGTAACATGTCAGGCACAGAAAGAGAAATACCACATGTTCTCACTTATTTGTAGGAGCTAAAAATAAATAAATAAACACACTGTTTATTGGCATTTTCCATTTTCTCCTTCCGTGTCTTGTCCAACTCTCCAATTCCTGCTTCCTGGGATCTCTTCTCCAATTCCTGCTTCCCAACTCTCCAATTCCTGCTTCCTGGGATCTCTTCTCAAATAAACTACCCACATACAAGTCATTGTTTCAGGGTTGCTTTTGGATTGCCCAAATTAAGACACAACACCTCACATTTGAAGACTTGCAAACACATGTAGGCATGTCCACTCTCCCTGGTGGCTATCTGTGAAGTGGATTTAGGTTTGTACCTGCTGGTGTGGTAGAAGCAGACATTGCTGATGCTGAGCTGCCAGAATAAATCATGTGTTTGCTTCAGCAAAATGATGCCTGGGATGGCCACAAACTGTTTCCAGAACACCTGGAAAAAGAGTTTGCTTGGAACTGTAAGATATGCTCCCTTTTGGGTAAAAGGTGGAGATGGCATTGGGAGTGGGGATGGGAAGCAGGACAGGTGTGTGTGTGTGTGTGTGTGTGCGCGCGTGCATGCGCACGTGTGCGTAGGGGCATTTCATAGTGAAAATGTACAAGGGCATTTCAGACACAGAGCTAAGTGAAAACACACAATAAGCCAAAAGTGAGTTACTCCAGTCCACAAACCTATTTGTCCTGATCAGTGAGTGAACCAGCCACAAAGGCCAAGAGGAATTGCAGAGACAGTGAGGGGCAGATACCTTCCTGCTCAGTATCATAGACACAAAGGGGCAGGCAGGGGATAGGTAAGAATGGATTGCCCAGAGCACCAACCTTCTCTAATCTGTAAACAGAAACCATCTGTCCTACAGGGCTGCCTGCCCTCCTCCCATCGGTCCTTGCCTGGTTCTCCTTGAAGTCAGGAGGAGAACTTGGTCATCTCCCACCTGGGACCTGGTGCTGGGGAAGGAGCCAGGGAAGACCCTGCGTGGAGTGGGAAGATTCCCTGCTGCTGCAAGGAACTGGGCTCTTGCCACGCAGGTCTGTTTGCTTCAATTTGCCACAGAAGCCCAAGGCTGGTAACTCACCAAAAAGTCAGCAGAACTGAGAAAATACGTGCCTGTTGGGTCAGGCTGGACAAGCTCCAGGCTGTTAATCACCTTAGGCCAGAGATGGAGAACACATCTCAGGCCTGTGAAAGGGTGAGTGGGTTGTGACAGGCGTTTGCCACCAAAGCCAGCTGTCCTGGAAGGGCTGGACTCACGTTCCTTCCGTCAGTAGGTTATGTTGTCTCGGGGCCTCTCTAGCATTTCTGAGAACTTCCATTGCAGAGAAGAAACAGCAGTTTTCTGCTCCCAGGGTGACTGAGGGTACAGTTTCTAACCCTGACAAGCATAAATTGGTTTTTTAAGTCTGCTGCTTTCAAATTTGAAAATTTAGGTAAATTTTGCATGTGTTCATTTTATTATAATGTATTTTAAATTTCTTTTCATGAGACAGGAGCTGCATCGTTTGTTCTGTGGCTTCATGTCCTTGTCCCCTGACCTTATATCTCCTGTATTTCCCCAGCATAAGAAGCAAAGTGATGGACAGGGTAGTGTACCCAGCCCAGTGGAGGGATTTCACTTGGTTCTGTGGCTAAGTGACTGTTCAAACGTGGGTAAGTCATTGCAGCTCTGTTTTCCTTTGTTCCATCTCCCAAAGAGGGGGTGCAGGGTGGGATGGGAGAGTGTTTGAATGATGACTTCTAAAATTTCTTTGGCTCTTAAATTCTAAGATTCTTTCTATGATTTTAGATATTCTGGTCATGTTTTCTAAGTATGTTCACATGTTTAAATAAATAAACATATACTGGTTATTGGAAATGAATCTGCAAGACATATTTGAAGAGTAAGAGATCTCAAAGTAGGTGACATCATTAGACCGAACCACATCCTGGGAGCTGGTCCTGAAGATATTGATAACCTGAGAGCCTAAAGGGAAGTGGGGTAATTTAAACCAATTCATGAACTGTTAAGACTGATAGGAGGGCTGCTCTCAATGGAGTTGATTATGGGCATACATATTTCAATAGCTGGGAGGAGAAATTGAGTAAGAATGTGGATAATGTAAATTTGGGGGTAATTTTTATTTCAATATAATTTCAATGTATACAAAATATACAATATTTTTCTAAACATTTGAGAATAATTTGAAGACATGATATTATCATACCCTTTATCCTTAGGTACTTCAGGGTGTATTTCCTAAGAACCAGGGCATTTTCTTACATAACCACAGTACAGAATCAGGATATTTGACATTGATACAATGTTATCATCCAATCTATATCCACATTCAAATTTCGCTCTTTATTTCAATAATGTCCTGTATAGCAGTTTTATTTTCCTGGTCCAGAATCCAATCAGGGATCAAGCACAACATTTAGTTATCATGTCTTTTTAGTGTCATTTAATCTGAAATAATTCCTTAACCATTCTCTGTCTTCCTAAATTTGGTACTGTTCAGTTACTTAGTAGAATGTTTCTCACTTTGGGTTTGTGTAATGTTTTCTCAGGATGAGATTCAGGTCATGCACGTCTGGTAAAAACACCACATACAGTAGTGTGTCCTCAGCACATTGGCACATGAGGCTGGTTTGTCCTATTACATGTGAAAATCATTTTGTCACTTGGTTAAGGTGGTTATTTTTAAAAATCTGATCCTCGAATTAAATATGTGATATGGTTAAGATTTGCTGACTCCTCTCTATCCTGACTTCATCAGAAAGAACAGCCTCATTGCAACAGTGCCACCTGCTGAACAAAAGGAACAATTTTCTCAGAATTTAAGTCCCCACACATGGCTGGTATTGATGTTTTCCAAACATTATGGAACTTGAGGTTAAATCTAAGGCTTCTAGAGATGGGGTTGGTTAGATAGGGAAGCTTGGGATCACGACTTTAGGGAAGTTGTAAGGAAAAATGTAGAGCGGGAAGTCGAGAGTAGGGTTGAGCAGGTTCTGGCACCTTCGTAGGGATTTAACCCCCCAGAGCACCTTATGAAGGGAAGCTGATCATGAGAGGCTGTCACTCCTAATTCGAGAATGGACAGGTCTAGAGCTGTGGATGGGCTGCACCTTTCCAGAGAATATATGACAGCCCATGGCACAGGTGGGGGCGAGCGATGTTCCAGGGCCCCGAGCACCTGCTGACCCTGCTAGAACTACCCAGGCCAAGACCTCGCCACTTATTTTCCTTTCATCTTTGTAATGCGGCTCCTTATAAACTTCAGCTAGTTCCAGCATTCGCCTCATTGTTGTCTGGAAACAATAAGAGCTGTTTGTTTTGCTCTATAGTCTGAGAGCAAGGCTGGCACTCCCCTCCACTGTGGAAAACACTCTGGAATGATCTCGATCGGCTTCCTATCATGCTGATTACTGACTAAACTGTTTTCTTCAAAGAGGTTTTTGATCTCTATACTAATCAGAAGTTCAAGCCTGAAACTCACAGAAGACAAATGGGACAGCCCGAGTCTAACGTGTTTTGTTTAACCACCTGTTTCTGCACAGGCACTGCTTCTTGATGTGTGGAAGGACATGAGACCTATTGATGATGTCCAAATGTGGACCAAGTTATTTTTCTCTTGTTATTGGCCATTTTTGACTATCAAGAAGCCAAATTGATCTAAAAGTGGAAGAGAAGTAGAAGTGGGGGAAAGATGATTTTGATTTCGTAGGTTAAAAGAGGGAAGAGTTAACTGTGTAATCTGGATGCCCAGAACAAGAATATCTGATGCCATCATTGCATTCTTCATTATTTCTGTCTGGTCTCTCAGTGAATGGACATAATAGCTGACCATTCAGACCGCAGCTGAGAGTCCAGGTACTGCACTTAACTGCAAGCAGACACAGACAGCAGCCAACCACAGGAGGGTGAGAAGGTGAAGAGGAAACTCAGTGTCTGGCCACAGGAGGAAGGATTGGGAACTCAGGAAGCAAAGGACTTGGGAAAGATATAAGACAAAGGGGGACAGGATAGTTGTGCACAACTACTTACAAGTACCACAGGAGGGTGAGAAGGTGAAGAGGAAACTCAGTGTCTGGCCACAGGAGGAAGGATTGGGAACTCAGGAAGCATAGGACTTGGGAAAGATATAAGACAAAGGGGGACAGGATAGTTGTGCACAACTACTTACAAGTCTCATATGGAGAAAGCCCCAGACTTAGCTTTCTTTGACCCAAGGAAGAATGAATGGTAGTGAAGTACAGTGGCAGAGACATGGGTGCTGCTACCTGGTTATGAGGAATAGAACAAATTTCTAGGAATTGAAAGCTGGATGCTCTGGGGAGTGGGGTTGCAGTGAAAGATGCCTTTAGCATTTAATCCATGCCTTGGCCCAATCCATGGTCAACTTTTTAACCTTTAAAATTTTAAAAATAGGTCAATAAAACCAGGTTGGTTAGACGCTTTCATCACATTGAAGCCTAACGTCATGTAATTAACATTTGATTCATTGATTCATAGTCCTAAGAAGTATGTACACATGGGAAAAAAAAACATATTTGTAAACAAAATGAAAGTCCTTTAAAGGCAGCTTTTTTTTTGTACAAGGAATTTGGAACTAAGTAATGCTATAAAATCAACCAAATGCTTAAACTTAATTACCATGAGATCAAGTTTATATATTTCTAGAAAAATTTTTCATCATCAAAAGTATTTGGAGTTTATACAGTTGGGCTTTCTGCATTAGCGCTTTATAGCACGCAGAAAGATCCACAAGGAGAAAAGAATAACTCTTTTCTTTCTGAACATTTTTGGGAGCTATTAGGTTGAACCATGTGGAATTGTTAATTGACCATATTTTAATTAAAATATTTATTGAAAACAAATGAAAGATGTATGAGCAGTTGTGAGAAATAATACAGAAAGATTCTATGTACCATTTATCCAGTCTCCCCCAATGGTAACATCTTGCAAAAATCTTAGTACGTTTTTGATCCACAAAATGGCAATTTTATGTGGTTCAACCTAACATTACAGATGGATGACAAAAACTCCAAGTGTGGGTGGGTTAGGCTATGTGGATAATCCTGAACTCACAAAACGAAGTAACTCTGACTACATTGGAACGTGGGCCAGTGCAGTGGTTATGCATGTGGGTTCACACTGCAGGTTTGGAGAGGCTTCCAGGGAGGTGCTGGTGGTAGGCGAGCAGGGATGTTGGCTGGATTTTAAGAAATACTGTGGAGGGATCAGGAAAATGAGCATTGGCAAGCAGACATGGTGCCCATGGTGAGGACACACACATGGTGGTGGCAAAAGCATGACTCAAAGGCCAGAGAGAGCAAGGGGGGTGGGAGGTGAGGGCAGCCTGGCTGGTGCCAGGTGAGCGTGGCTGTCCTAATCGTAGGTTGAGGGAAGATGCTCACCGAGAGAAAGAAATTGTGGATGCAGGGGAGATTGGAGGGCAAGGAGTTGGGAGAATCAACAGGAAATTCACCTTGGAAAGGAGAAGAAAAACCTTTTTCCATGAAAAGAGAGAAGAGGATCGGTAAGATGATTTAGACATTTAGATGTAAAAGGAGGAAGTGCTGTGTACAGTTCATGGGTTCTCAAATATTTTTAAATAGTGCACTCCTGTGTCTTCTCTATACTCTATCTCATGCAGAATGCTGACATACAAGAGGTGAGATCAGGGTTGGTGGTGTCGAAATGAAGGTAAGGCCCATCTTCAGCTTTGCCTTCAAAAAAGCCCGGAGATAACACAGATACATTAAGAAACCAAATAGAATCCATGATGAAATGAAATCAGTAAACTATGCCAACTGCTTAAGTCCTGCATTTATCAGGCCACAAAATTTAATTATTATATAATTCTGTTGTTTCACAGATAAACCGCAAGGTTGCAAAGGGTTTCATTGATTTTAAAGACAGCCTGGAAGCCACAAAGTGAAGTGTAACAAGGATAAATTGGTTGTCTGAACATAATTGCGATCACGGTCGGTCCTACGCGTCCAGCACAAGGATGATACAGCCTCCAGTAAATACCCAAAAGGGACCAGCTGATTGTGAGCACAACCCACAACCTGAGCCGAAAGTGTGAGGAGCTGCCCCAAGGCAAATAAGCAAAGTAAAAAAACCCCAAAACTTTTAATCTAGATTAATAAAGTCCTAATATTCAGACCCAGAAACTGGCTGGCCAACCTCAGCTGGAGTCATACCTTTCTTCTGGACTCCATACTTGGGAAGGACAGGGACAGAACAGAGAATTTGCAGAGTAAGGGAACAAAATGGGAATGCCCCAGCATTGATTTGCTGTGAATATTTGTTCAAGGAAAGAGGGGACAGAGGTGGGACGAGAAGAAGAGAAAGGAAGACAGGAGGGGGAAGGAATGAGGAACGCATGTGAAGGATGACATGTGGCTACGATTTAGAGAAGTTTACTTTTTCAGAAATGAATATGGCAAAGCTCGAAAAGAGATGTGGATTCAGGAAAGGGGATAAGATTATGGAAGGTAGGAGTATCAGACATGACTTGCGATGGTCCCACTACTGCAAACAGATATGGCCTCTGCACTCATGGAGCTCACGAGCGAGAGGGAAGATGGACATTGATCAAAGCATTGTCACTTTCATAAATTGTAAGTTGTATTTCCTTTATTGGTATGGAAGTTGAACATTTTATCTTGTATCTGTGGTGGGTATGACACTTACACATCTTTTAACCCAGGTGTGAAAACCAACTTTATTTGCACATATCTGAACTTAAATACTTCTCTAGTCCCTGTTTTACCCCAATGAGAGAATTTGATCTATTGGTTTCCAAGCTTTAAAATCAGCCTAATCCAGGAATTTTTCAGTTCAAAACTCGGTTCATTCTTGTTCTCTCTATTCAGGGCACAGCCTTTTCCTCTTCCTCTTTGAAGCGGTGGCTAAGATTCTAAGAGGTTAGACACATTATTGCCTCAGGACTGTGGCTGGCGTGGGAAGAGGTGTCAGGTCCAGGAATGTTCTGGGCCTTTCTGGGCTTTGCTGAGATAGAGCTCATCTCATTAGCTCCCTCAGTGGGTGCCCTGGTTCCCACTGCCACACCTACCTGCACCTGCCCTTTATGTCGGTGCCACTGGTCCCTCTATTTTCTCTGGAATTCTCAAAGAACTTGCACTTGAACTTACTTATGAATTTTACTGTTCTTTAATTCACTAAATTCAGTATATATCTTTATCAATTTCTTCCTTTTTCTTTCAGTAGCTATTGACCCTCCACCCAGAGTTACATTTTCATGTCATTTAACTTTCTTCTTTATTGCTTAGTAATGAAAACACTTAAGGCTATAAATTTATTCTGAGTACATATGGTCTTCTGAAAGCTCATGGAAAGATCAGTATTATTTTTTAATTCCTTCTTTCCACAAACTTTTTGAAGTATCTTCACATTTGTCACAAGGCATAAATTGAAATTTATTATTTTCCAAACATATTTATTTCTAAAAAGATTATAATTGAATTTTAATTTTTTTTGACCCTTGCATTAATTCAGATATTTTATTTTTTGGTTTCCAAGGGGTTAGATTTGTTGTTATTATTGTTGTAAATATTTGTATTAATGTTTGTATTAATTAATGTATAAACATGTGCTTTTACAATTTCCACTTTTAGAAATCTGTGAAGAAAATGGAAATTTTGTAATTTTATATTTTCATAAATGTCCCATGGACATTGAAAAAAACCAGTTTGTGTGGGGTTTGATATTACAAATATATATCCAATATATCCACAGTTCCTATAAGTTTTACCTCCCCGATGCATTCCGACTCTGCCCCCTTCCTACCATATATCCTAAAACTAGCCATTATCATGATCAAAACAAAGA
>NW_007736001.1:52544-55532 GCF_000696425.1 Galeopterus variegatus
TCCACTTTTAGAAATCTGTGAAGAAAATGGAAATTTTGTAATTTTATATTTTCATAAATGTTCCATGGACATTGAAAAAAAACAGTTTATATGGGGTTTGATATTACAAATATATATCCAATATATGCACAGTTCCTATAAGTTTTACCTCCCCGATGCATTCGAACTCTGCCCCCTTCCTACCATATATCCTAAAACTAGCCATTATCATGATCAAAACAAAGAGTATCCTGCATGCTCAAGGTCTGGAATTCTCTGAAACTGTGACTACCTTTGGCAGGAGCTAAAGTTAGGTATGCCTTTCTACCCCATTACCTTAGCATCCCCAGTCCACAACAACTGTTAGCTTACTTGGGGGTGTGGGGGTGCCTTTGGTTAAGCTTTCTCTCAAACCCCAACTTAGAGGTAAATTTATTAGAAGACATTGTTGATATTCCACCTTTCTGTGAATTGGCATTTATGTAATTAACCTTTATCCACCATTTTGTTTTTCAGTTTTGTGTTATGTTGTGCATGGCAGTGCTTCTATAGACTGCAAAGTTGAGTAGAGCAGTTCTCAAATCCAAACTTAGAAACTTTTGTACTAATAGGGGTATTTAAGCCACTTTTTGTCCTACTGCAGAAATTAATCATTTGGTGTCTGCGTTTCAATTTGTGATCTCTTTGTGATATTTCTTCCATGAATCCTTTATTTTCTCTCTGTTTTTTCTCCTACTGTATAGAATATAGACTCTTGGCTTCCAACCTTCATGCATCTATATGCACAGACTCTGTCCTCTTCTTGATTATTGCAGTGCGTGGAGCATACCATCCTCCAGCCTCTTAAACATAAAAATATAAAGACCCCAGATGTGCTGCATTCCTCTGCCTTCTCCCCTGGCTACTGTCTTCATTTCCACACTTCCCATTTTCTTCCTTACCCATGCCAATTAGAGTTTCTTCCCCAACATTTCAGAGAAACAAACCATATTATAGACATCAGTTGTCCACATCTTGCCCAAGCTACATTCGATATTGATGATTTTTCTTTTTTAAAATTTTCTTCTCAAAGCCTCTACAGTGATACTTCTATCAAGCTTTTTACTCCCATCCCCACTGTCTTATCTCCCAGTATTTTTGCAGTCGTCCTCCCTTCATCATATGATTAGATTCATGGGGATGTGCCTGGTCCTCTACTCTTTTATGTTCTATTCTTATGTGACCCGATTCATTACCATGGCTTTAAAGACCATCCATATGTTGATGGCTTCTGAGTCAGTACTTCTAGCTCCAATCTCATCAAACCCAAAACTTATACTGAACATGTCCATTTGAATGTCTTAGAGTCACCTCCAACCCAACACCCCAACATTGCTCTAGGCTCTCCCCCCCCATATGCTCCCTGAAGTCTTTTCCATCTCATTAAAGGGTGACACCTTCAACAAACACCTAAAGTCACCCCTCACTCTTCTCCTTCCCCAAAACCTACATCTAAATAATCGTAAGTTCTCTTTTCTCAGCACCCAAAATATATCCCATAGTTGACCACTTTGCTCCCTCCATCTTCACTGCCATAAGCCAAGCCCAGTCCACCACCATTTTTTTTTGAGCCACTGCTTAAGGCTCTGACCTGATTAATTTTACTCAATCAGTAGTCACTGAGTTCTTACTATGTGTCAGATGTTTTATAGGTATCAGGGATACATCGATGAATAAAATATAAAAAGATCTATATACTCATGAAGTTACATTCTAATGAATGAAGACACAATAAAGAAAACAAGGGGAGAGAGAGAGAGCGAGCTAGATGGAGGTGGTAAGTACTGTGGAGCAAAAGTAAAAGAAAGGGGATAAGAGGATAAGGAGGAAGATTGGGGAAGTTGTACTTTAAAATAAAGTGGTCAGAAATGCATCCGTGCAAAGAAGAAATTTGTGTAAGAATATAAAGAAGTGAGGGAGTGAGATGCATGGATACTGGAGACCATGCATTCGTGTAGACACCCTCCAGAATGATTGTAGTCGGCATGCTGGAGGAACAACAGAAAGGTCCACGTGGGGGGTGGTGGAGAAGACTGGGCAAAGGGGTGAGTAGTGGGCGAGGAGGTCGAGATAGCAAGGACAGAGCAACAGACCAAGCATCTGTGGTAGGGACATGGGCATGTTGCACTCTGAATGGGGAGGCAAGCCACAGGAGGGGTTTTGTTTTATTTTGTTTAGTGTTCTTAAAATTTAAGTAACTGTTTTAGAATAGTTATAGACATCGAAAAGTGTGGCAAAGATAGTAAGAGAGTTTCCACATAACGCTCACCCATTTTTTGCTATCGCTAACATTTTATCTTATCAGGATACATTCATCACAACTGAGGAAAGAGCATCGGTATATTTCTACTAACTAAACTATATACTTAATTCAAATTTTACTAGTTTTCATTTATTTTTTTTTAGGTGAAATGTTTTATTTAAATTTTTAAAATTTGTTGTTAGCTTATTCATTCTTACAAATCGTGATATTTCTTTATGCCCTTTGCCTGACCTAAAGGGTAGTTTTCCTTTAACTTTTCTTCTGTCGCAGGATTCCATCCAGGATACCACATTACATGTAGTTGTCATGTCTCATGTCTTCTCTGGGCTGTGGAGGTTTCTCAGAATTCAGTTGTTTTTGATGACTTTGCTAGTTCTGAGGCATACTGGTCAGAATTTTGTGTAATATCCTTCGGTTTGGGTATGTCTGATGTTTTTCTCATGATTAGACTAGGGTCATTTCTCATGGTTAGACTGGGGTTTGGGGGAGACAACATTGATCAGAAAATACATAAAATTAGAATATAACAAATAATAGCAAAAGCACCCTTGAGAAATCATAAGGCACATTTCTGAAAAATCATTAGTTGAAGAGTAAATCTACAGAAATGTGATAAAATATTTATTTGTTTATTTATTTTACTTTATTTTTTATTTTTATTTTGTCAGTATATACAATGTAGTTAGTTATTGTGTCCCATCACCAAA
>NW_007736001.1:56106-56623 GCF_000696425.1 Galeopterus variegatus
GTTTATTTATTTTACTTTATTTTTTATTTTTATTTTGTCAGTATATACAATGTAGTTAGTTATTGTGTCCCATCACCAAAAAGAAATGTGATAAAATATTTAAAACAAAAGCACTCTGTATAACAACCAATAGAATGCACCCCTAAGCTGTACTTAAAAGACTAATTTATGATAAATTAACTAGCAATTCAAATCCAAAAGGTGGAAAGAGGAACAAAACAAAAATATAAATCAAATAGAAAGAAAGAAATAAGAATAAAAGATAAAGTTAATTAAATAGCAAATAAAAGGTAGAGCTGATTAATAAGACCAAACACTATCTTAAAAGAGCAATAAAACAGAAAAATGTTTCTACAGTGTTAGAGAGAAAAACCGAAAGAGAAAGAGAGAGAAAGAGAGAGAATATAAATAAACAATATCAGATACAAATAATGGAACACAAACATACACAGACATATTTTAAAATTATAAGAGTTGATATGAACAACTTTATATCAATAATTTAAAAACCTATGAA
>NW_007736001.1:58635-60666 GCF_000696425.1 Galeopterus variegatus
AGACACCTATAAATGGCTAAATGTGCCACAATGAATCAGAGAAACATAACATAACCAAAGGCTCAAAGAAAATTTCCAGTAACTGACTCCAAAGAATTGAAGATACACTAAAAACCTGACAAAGAATTCAAAATAATTGTTCTTAAGAAGTTTAGTGGACTACAAGAGAATACAGATAAACAATTTAACAAGATCAGGAAAACAATACAAGAACAAAATAAATGATTTACCAAAGTAATAGAAAACATAAAAAGGAACTAAATAGAAAATTTGGAACTGAAGAATGCAATGATTGACTTAAAAAAATGCAACAGAGAGCTTCAACATCAGACTGGAGCACACATTTAAAAAGAATGCAAATTTGAAGACAGATCATTTGAAATTACGTAGTTANCCCCCCCATATGCTCCCTGAAGTCTTTTCCATCTCATTAAAGGGTGACACCTTCAACAAACACCTAAAGTCACCCCTCACTCTTCTCCTTCCCCAAAACCTACATCTAAATAATCGTAAGTTCTCTTTTCTCAGCACCCAAAATATATCCCATAGTTGACCACTTTGCTCCCTCCATCTTCACTGCCATAAGCCAAGCCCAGTCCACCACCATTTTTTTTTTTGAGCCACTGCTTAAGGCTCTGACCTGATTAATTTTACTCAATCAGTAGTCACTGAGTTCTTACTATGTGTCAGATGTTTTATAGGTATCAGGGATACATCGATGAATAAAATATAAAAAGATCTATATACTCATGAAGTTACATTCTAATGAATGAAGACACAATAAAGAAAACAAGGGGAGAGAGAGAGAGCGAGCTAGATGGAGGTGGTAAGTACTGTGGAGCAAAAGTAAAAGAAAGGGGATAAGAGGATAAGGAGGAAGATTGGGGAAGTTGTACTTTAAAATAAAGTGGTCAGAAATGCATCCGTGCAAAGAAGAAATTTGTATAAGAATATAAAGAAGTGAGGGTGTGACATGCATGGATACTGGAGACCACGCATTCGTGTAGACACCCTCCAGAATGATTGTAGTCGGCATGCTGGAGGAACAACAGAAAGGTCCACGTGGGGGGTGGTGAAGACTGGGCAAAGGGGTGAGTAGTGGGCGAGGAGGTCGAGATAGCAAGGACAGAGCAACAGACCAAGCATCTGTGGTAGGGACATGGGCATGTTGCACTCTGAATGGGGAGGCAAGCCACAGGAGGGGTTTTGTTTTATTTTGTTTAGTGTTCTTAAAATTTAAGTAACTGTTTTAGAATAGTTATAGACATCGAAAGGTGTGGCAAAGATAGTTAGAGAGTTTCCACATAACGCTCACCCATTTTTTGCTATTGCTAACATTTTATCTTATCATGATACATTCATCACAACTGAGGAAAGAGCATCGGTATATTTCTACTAACTAAACTATATACTTAATTCAAATTTTACCAGTTTTCATTTATTTTTTTTTAGGTGAAATGTTTTATTTAAAATTTTAAAATTTGTTGTTAGCTTATTCATTCTTACAAATCGTGATATTTCTTTATGCCCTTTGCCTGACCTAAAGCGTAGTTTTCCTTTAAGTTTTCTTCTGTCGCAGGATTCCATCCGGGATACCACATTACATGTAGTTGTCATGTCTCATGTCTTCTCTGGGCTGTGGAGATTTCTCAGAATTCAGTTGTTTTTGATGACTTTGCTAGTTCTGAGGCATACTGGTCAGAATTTTGTGTAATATCCTTCGGTTTGGGTTTGTCTGATGTTTTTCTCATGATTAGACTAGGGTCATTTCTCATGGTTAGACTGGGGTTTGGGGGAGACAACATTGATCAGAAAATACATAAAATTAGAATATAACAAATAATAGCAAAAGCACCCTTGAGAAATCATAAGGCACATTTCTGAAAAATCATTAGTTGAAGAGTAAATCTACAGAAATGTGATAAAATATTTATTTATTTATTTATTTATTTTTTACTTTTAAAAAAATTTTTTTTATTTTTATTTTGTCAGTATATACAATGTAGTTAGTTATTGTGTCCCATCACCAAA
>NW_007736001.1:61907-63500 GCF_000696425.1 Galeopterus variegatus
ATTTTAAAATTATAAGAGTTGATATGAACAACTTTATATCAATAATTTAAAAACCTATGAAATGGACAATTTTCTAGCAAAGTATAAACGCCAAGATTGGTCTTAGAGAGAGACTATCAAGAAGGGTCACAACCATAAGATAATTAAAATAAAAATTGAAATAATGATCAATGACATCTTATTCCCAAGGCATCAGGCCCGTATGATTTTTCCAGCAACTTTTAGCTGTTTCCACTTCAGGGAAATACTGATTCATCTTTGTGGTTAATACAAATTTATCTTTGTGGTCAATAAAGTTTAAGCAGACTGTGGTTTTTAAGTGCACGATAAGCCAATATAACACTCCCCTTTGACTTCTTCAATGAGTAGCCCACAGTTACAACTGTTTACAAAATGAACATCAGGTCAGGGATTTCTTTCTAAATATTGGAGGAATGCTTCAGGAGAAACTGTAATTTACTAATTTTTGTTTGGTTGTGTTCATCCTTTAGATTATATTTGTTTTAAGAAGAAAAGCGAGACTCCATCTTTATTCTTTTCCTTATTCCAACTGGCTATGAATTTGTCCCAATTTATCACCACTAGTATGAAACCACTTTATCATAAGTAAGTTCCCATGTACACTTGTATCTATCTATTAACTCAATATTGAGTACTATGAATATGACCATCCATTCTCATTATTATTCATTCCAACANAAAGGGCCCCCCCCCCCCCACAAAACAAGGAGTCTGATGGATGCATTAAACAAGGATGGTTGCTGATGCTCTTTTTAAAGTTTATTTCTGTCAAGGATGAATTCTCTCAGATTCTTTGCCCTTTTCAATACAGCACAAAGATAGCTATGTGTCCTTGTTCAAGGCAAGAAGGGAAAGGAAAGAGGGCAGGAGTACTAAGTGCATGCTCTCACAGCTGATTCCTGTAGCTGGCCTTACGCATGCTGTTAGCTCTGGCCCTTACAGTTGCCATGCACAAGCAGCTGGACCTGACTTCCATCACTGGCCTATACCACCATGCTTGAACCTGCAGCTAGTCACTGCAGCTGTGCATGTGCATGGTGCCAGCTTCAGTATCTGCATTCATACACATGCATGCAGCTGCCCAATCCTTGTCACCAGCCTCCACCATGAGGCACATGCCTTCAGCCAGCTCCTGCTGCCAAGTGCATGCACATTGCCAGCCTTGGCACCCACTGCTGCCTGCCTATCAAAGTTTCTTGCCACTGGACCCAGAGACACTGCTGAGAGACCCAACAACCCATGCATCCACTGCAAACCTCCTGAAGCTCTTGTCACCAAGGACCATGCAGTTCCCAATTTCTTGGATTCCAGTTGTCTAAGCTGATCAAACAATGTGTCCCCCAGACCTGAAACCACTGCACACCCTTGAAATTGGTTCCCTATTTCAATGGACCTGGTTCCATAGCTTCTTGCAGCATGCCCTCCCTCTCCCTCCCTCGAAAAGGTGAAGGTCTTTCCTTACTGAAGCCAATCTATAAAGTTTGGAAGAGGTGAGTGCTTCTACAAATGTGAGACACCTATAAATGGCTAAATGTGCCACAATGAATCAGAGAAACATAACATAACCAAAGG
>NW_007736001.1:64107-65160 GCF_000696425.1 Galeopterus variegatus
AAAAAAAATAAAGAGAAATGAATTGAAGCACATATCACTACCAAAAATGTTCAAATCACAATGGAAGGTAGCAAGAAAGCAAACTAGAAACAAAGGATCCATAAAAGAACCAAAAAACAAAGAACAACATGGCAACAGTAAGCCTTACCTGTCAATAATTACTTAAAATGTTAATGGACTGAATTCTCTAATCAAAAGACATACAGTGGCCAAATTGATTTTTTTAAAAAAAAGACCCAGGTATATGCTGGCTACAAGAAACTCACTTCAACTTTAAGAACACACATAGGTTAAAAGTGAAGGAATGGCAAAAGATATTCTAGGCAAATGAAAACCAAAAAAGAGCAGGGGTAGTTATAGTTATATCAGATAAAATAGACTTCAAACTAAAAACTGCAAAATGACACAAAGAAGATCAGTATATGTTGATAAAAGGATGAATTCATCAAGTGGATATCATAATTGTAAATACATATGCACCCTGAGGGGTGACAATCAGCTTTATATTTCACGAGTATTCATATCCAATAATAAAAAAAATACATATGCACTCAATATCAAAGCACCCAAGTATAAAAAGTAAGTATTAATAAATCTAAAGGGACAGATAGACTGTAATACAATAATAGTAGGGGACTTTTAGCAATGGATAGATCATCCAGAGTATCAATTAGAAAACATTGGACTTAAATTACAATTCAGACCAAATAGAGCTAGCTGACATACCCAGAACATTTCATTTAGCAATAGCAGAATACACATGCTTTTCAAGTGCACACAAAAATTCTTCAGGATAGATCACAAGTTAGATTAGAAAACAAGTCTTAACAAATTTAAGAAGATTGAAATTATATCAAGTGTATTTTCTGATCATAATGGTATGAAACTAGAAATAATTAAAAGGAGAAAAACTATAAAATTTATAAATATGTGGAAATTCAGCAGCATGCTCCTGAACAACAAAGGGGTTTTTAAAAAGTCAAAAAGAGAGGCACGCCGGACCGGCCCAACTCTGCGAGCTCTGTGAGTCACCCCCAGCCCAGCCCCACTTGC
>NW_007736001.1:69946-70154 GCF_000696425.1 Galeopterus variegatus
AGAATGCGCTACTACTGTAACAATGATGTGTAAATCAGTTGTAATCTAGTATAAAGGTTAACAGACAAAATATTAGACTGATATAACTATGAAATGTTTTATGTATGCCTCATGGTAACCACAAAGCAAAAACCTATAGTCATTATAAAAAAAAATAAAGAGAAATGAATTGAAGCACATATCACTACCAAAAATGTTCAAATCACAA
>NW_007736002.1:0-465 GCF_000696425.1 Galeopterus variegatus
GGCCAAACAGAACATTGATAGTGAAAGTAAAATTGATTATTAGACCACATGGGAAAAAAAAACTCAAAAAAATCTATGTTGCTTAAGAGAAATATCTTAAATATAAGAGAAAGAGATGTTTATAGTTGGATAAAAAAATATATTTTGCAAGCATTAACTAATAAAAACATGTGCCAATAAAACCAACAATTTGAATAACATTGACACATTTTTTAAAATTGCAAACAGAAAAAGAAAACATAAAGTTTCTACATTTTTTGAAGAAATTTCTAGTTCTTTTCACAGAGAAATTCTCAGGACCATCAAACATCAGCAGTATTCTTTATCCATAATTATTAAGAAAATAAATTACACCAAACTTAAATAAACAATAGTATTTTTGTAAATATATTTAAACATATTATATTGCAAGAACTAATGTCTTAGGAAGTGAGGATTAAAGATAAGTAGTGTATGGGCCGGCCC
>NW_007736002.1:2435-2647 GCF_000696425.1 Galeopterus variegatus
GCTAAAAAGCCATAGGTCTTTTCTTTGGCAAGACTGTGAGAAAGATTAACAGTATAAATTTGGGGTAGCAAAATGGGTTTTTTTTCTTCAAGAGAACCTGGCCTGCTGACTTCATTCAAGGGTTTCTAAAACCATCAGTACATTGTGTAATGTCCCTGGAGCAAAAGGAAATCAGCAAAATACCACTGTGAATCTCTTTAAATAATACATTG
>NW_007736002.1:2899-4382 GCF_000696425.1 Galeopterus variegatus
GTCCCTGGAGCAAAAGGAAATCAGCAAAATACCACTGTGAATCTCTTTAAATAATACATTGTTTATACAGTATAAATTTAAAATCTGTATCACATTTATTCTCTGCAGAAATAGGTTTTTCTTCATTAAAGTGTCAGTATTTGGGGCATTTCTCATAACTATTACTACTGTTGTGCATGTGTCTGTCTCTTTTAAACAGGCTAAAATTTTGAGACTAAAGATCCAATCTGATTATTTTTCCATTCTTCAACTATTCTTACTACCTAGTGAACATAGTAAAATATTAAATATACTTTGAGTTAAATTCAGTAATATGATGTAGACCCTGAAGTAGTAGACAAATTTTTCAATAGCTTAGCTTCTCACATGTAAATAACCATCAAACTTCTTGACTCACTATCCGTTTATAAACTTAATTACTTACATTTTGAGTAAGCAGCATTAACCTTTTATGACACATGTCCTCAGCAACAGTAAGTTGTAGAATTCTGTATAATTATTCCATGAACTTTTTACAATAAATTTCAAAATACATCTGTTCAAATGTAATACACATGTCCAGATGAATACAATTAAAACTAAATTTTACATTTTAATGAGGATGCAATAAATAAATGAATGCACATTTTCTATAGGGATAATAATATAACTAATTTTTGGTTGGGAGTATATCAACAATCAATATCCTCATCATTATTTTATCATTATAAATCAGCTGCTACATGTCATGCACACCTTTAAGCCTTTATGAATATTATAATCAATGTTAGGCCATAGACATCTCTCTGGTCTCCCATCTTGAGGCTATCTTTTTACACTGGGCAGGAATAAATATGAGTTTCTACATTTTAGAACATAATTATCTACCCTGTCACCTGAACATCTGGCTTCTAAACCATATGGATTATTTTAAATAAACAACCAAAACATTTGCATTTCAGACCCACATCAGAGGATTTAACTATGAATTATTTACAATTAAGACTTTTATAAGCCTCACGTAAGATACAGAAATTATAGAAAGAATCTATAATTATTTACCTGGCTACTTATTTTTGATAGTTTCCAATCCACATACCCAAAACAAGTTTACATCCCTTACTGGCTCAGCTATATCCCAAATCCTGAAACAAATCCCTTTCTTAATCCTGGATAATTTAATTTGTTATACTTCAGAAGACTAACTTTTTATTTATTTTATTTTTTATTAGCATATTAATTGTGACAAAGCATACTTATTCTTTATGCCCCTGATCCATTCTCTCCCCTTCCCCCTCCCCCTCCTTCCTCTAATAACCATAGATTTGTTCTCTCCATCTGACAGATTAACTGTTCCTCTGTTGGTCTGTGGCCTACATGACCTGTCCAGTACGGAGACAGGTGTGATCAAGTCCTCCCTATTATCGTAAATCAGATGCTTCTTCTATTACTCTGGAGTATGCTTTGTGGAGAGAGAGAACCTCTTCCACATTATTTTTTTTTT
>NW_007736002.1:5633-8278 GCF_000696425.1 Galeopterus variegatus
TAAAATAGTTCATTTTCTACAATGTTCAAGAAGCTGTGGTAATCACTGGGAATAAAATAATTAGAAAAGAAAAGAAGTAGATTATCTTTCATGAATATTATGGTGTAGTGGGTACATAAAAATGAATTGTTTAAGTTGCATGAGTGAAAGATCATAAATCTAGAGTCTTGTGGAAACTAAGAATTCATTAAATTCTTGTTGGTTAGAGAAGTGCTCTTCAGTAATATTGAACAGGTATACAAAGAACGAAAGTTAAATAGGAGAATTAATTAAGAGTATGGGGAAAACCATAATAAAAGGGTAAAGTCTTCTAAGCAGAAGACACAGTACATAAATAAGGAATATACAATTTATGGAAGCATTTATGAAATAGTAAACATTATTGTCTTTGGAGCCATCATGGTGTACAGGGGTTGCAAGTAGATCTGTTATAAACTAGGTCAATAGTAAAAGATTGGGGGAGGTTGGGATAGATACTTGCACTAGTGTGGTTAAAGTGGAAAGGAAATAAAGTCGATTTTAGTGGCATTTGGGAGATAAACAAGACAGTGACAAATAGGATATGATATGTGAAGGCAAGTGTGACTTCTCAGTAACTGTCATGTTCATGAAGACAGATTGGTGTCAGTCACTGAGAGAGGAAACACTGGAGGAGACATGGTTAATTTTCTGTGGTGGAAGGGTATACGGAAGACATTCTGAATTTGGAGTGTGTTCAGTTTTAGGTAAATTTGGACTTTATCTAATGTATATTTAAGATTATAGTGTGTGCCATGAAAACTTTTAGTTCCTCTATATCTTAGTAGACAGTTGGGGATATGTGTCTGATGTATAATGAAGAAGTTTAAATATAAATTTTAAAATCAAGGCATACAGATGACATACAGATGACAATGGAAACCGTCTGTTAACATGGATGAGGTGAGATTGAAAAGAGGAAGGATATAGTACTGAATCCTGAAGAACTTTAGTATTGAGAGAAACCAAAGTGATAATCCAAAAAAAGAGATCAAGAAGCTGGAACCAGAGACATCAGAATAAGATAAATACAGCTTGGGTGGCAAAATTCAAGGAAAATGTTTCAGAAAGGAAGGTATGCAGAGAAAAATTAAGAAACCTAAAAATATGCTTCCAAATTAACATCCAGAATGTCCTAAGTAATTAGAGTCAGTGTTGTTTTGATGAAATTATTGGAGAATGAGGCAGCTTGAATTGGGCTGAGGATTTTTTTTTTTTTAAAGTAGAAGGGGAGAAAGCATATATTGACCTCTGTAAAGAAGTTTCATTGTGAAAAGAAAATGATGAGGTAGCTTATGGAAATCTATAGAGTCCAATAGATTTTTAAAAAAATGATATGACTTGAACATGCATCCTTGCCAATTGAAAGATTTCATTAAGTACTAGTAAGTACGTGACAAATAGATTATATAGGATTCCTGATTAGGAGGGTGAAGTAGACCATCATTGAGGTCTCTGGACAATATGTGTAGTAATAATGCTCCAATTTGTTGAGTGCTTTTTCTCCACTAGTACTGACAATCTTATTTAGAAATGGAGAGAGCAGATGATCAAGGTTTAGAATTTGCCTCGTGTGCAATGGGAATATGTAAAGGGATTGAGGTTTAGGGCATTGGCATGAGTTATTAAAATAATGAACTATGGAACATTGGCTGTATACAGAAGGGAAAAAGAAACAAATGGAGATATGAAAAGGTGGAGGTTCACTTGAGGCTAAACATGTTCATATGGAAGTATTTCACAAGTGAGCTGAGAGGTTGGCACCACAGAGCAGTATGATTAAAAGTTAAGGTGGATTGTGGAAGCACGACTGTGTAGAACAAGGTCCAGCTTATGACGTGGGAGTGTGTGGTTGACAAAGGGGAGGAGAAAATCATTGCAGATAAGATTAAAGAACAGACATGCTGAATATCAGAATAGTTATCTATACGGAAACTAAGGTCAGAATGTCAGCAATAATTGGGGCAGAGAAGAATACTGAAGTTAGATGCTGATACCTTGTACATAATAGCAATAAGAGCAATGTTGAGTGGTATAGCATAAAGACACATGCCTCAAAGAGCAGGGTTTCTGCAGAAGAATAGAGAGTATAGCTCTGGAAGTGAAAACAATTAGCACAGAAAGCAAAGCTGAGATGCAAGAGCTGTGAGAGCATAGTCACCACTGGACAGTGATTACAGGATTGCAGATAAAGTCATGCTTCCATTAATGCATGAAATACTAAGAAAATATTGACACTGCTTAGGGAGTACAGTTCCAGAGGGCAGAGTGGAAAGTATTCTAAAGGCCAGGTGAGGGTAGATAAAGTTGGAGAATTATTTATATTGAAGTTGCAGTAGATGGAAGATTTCAAGGGTAATATATGGAAAAGGTAAGAGATTTTGAGTAAGGAAAAGATGACAACAAATTATTTTGTGCAGACTTTTTTGAAAAATTTTGCAGAGTACATAAAATTTAAACAGAGGTTAATCACATGTTTTACATTCCATTGCATTCTGTGGCTCAAAATCCTGTAGGGATAATAGACTCATATCTCTTGCCCTATCCCTTGACATTGACAAAATATCTACTACGGTGATCAGGGTTTATTGTTTTTGGGGGGCTTTTTTTTTCTCCTATATTTCTTT
>NW_007736002.1:9237-11386 GCF_000696425.1 Galeopterus variegatus
TTTTTTTTCTCCTATATTTCTTTAATCTAATAGAAGTGAGGATAATTGATCAACATGATACAAACCTTATCCACCGCTTAAAAGCATACTTTGTCTTCCATTAATTAAAAAACCGTTGATTACTTTTTGAATACATCGGAGTCTGTATTAGGTTACTCTAAGGCAGGAGCAAGTTAAAACAGGTGGACTCATGTGTGCATATTCATGATCACTTCTCATTGCTGGAGGGTGCCCATCGCTATATTTTCAAACACATCAGCTTGAAACATTTGGTATTTGCATAAATATTTTGTTCATCATGAAAGCATTAACATTGTACTGGAAGGTGAAATAAGTGCAATATGTGCACCTGTTTTAACATTATCATTCTTCAACTTGTGTTAATTTCAAAAGACATAAAACAGCATCCAAAAATCTGCATAAGGTTGTAATTTTAATTTATCTGTGAGTGCTTCTACATTAATTAAATATGCACAGGTTTTTAAAATAGAGATTAAAATATGAAAGAGATCAAGCTATTTACAATCTAATTAGCTGAAAATTGGATGAGTAATACAAATGCATAATTAATCTAGTTTGACTATGACAAACTTGAAAGGGAGATTATGGAATTAGTAATGGAAAAAGAGTATCATTAAAACTTTGTGATCAAAGCCAAAGTAAGAGGAATTTCCTCAGACATCTTTAGGATAATTCTTCCACACCCTATTTTGGAGGAAAATTCATATCATATATCAAGAAATAAATATAGGGTGAAATATGAAAATATTTTACTTCTAAAAGAAATATTCAAAAAAAAACCTCCCTGCTAAATACCTATGAAGTAGATAAATTACAACAAGTTTACTTTTCTACTTTTACTTTTATTTTTGCATAACTTCAAACATATAAAAAATTGTAAAAATGATACAAAAAAATATTAAGCTTTTACCAATGTTGAAATATTAACATTCTACCTCACTTGATTTACCCTTGGCTCTTGCTCTCTCTTTATCATCTTCCCTTTTTCTTTTTCTCTGAAAAATCTGAGAGTAAGTTGTATATTTTAATGCCCTTTATCCCTAAAATTTCAGTTTGTATTGCCTAAGAATAAGGATATCCTTTTACATAACCACAGTGCAATCATGAGCATCAGTAAATTTAATATTGATAAAATAGTCTTCTGTAAATTGCCAGCCAATTGATCCAATGCTATCCTGCATAGCACATTTTTTCTTCAGTAAAAGATCCAGTCTAGGATCAAGTATTATATCAAGTTGTCATATTTTTCTAGTCTCCCTAAATCTGAAAAAAAAAAAAAATGTCTTTTGAGTTTTATGAATTGATATTATTGAAAATGATTGTCCCTTTGTTATTGTTGTTTTAACTTTTGTTTCACAACAAAACTCTTTTTGAGTTTCTCTGATGCTTCCTCATGATTAGACTCAAGTTTTATATTCCTAGCTGGAATAACAATAGGTGCTATTGTGTTCTTCCCAGGGTATCACACTTGTAGGTACACAATGCCCACCTGCCCCTCTTTAATAATGTTAATTTTTATCACACAGTCAAGGTGTTATCTGATTTGCTCATTATAAACATGGTTTTCTAACTACCTGCCAAGGCATCCCAGTGTTCCAAAGTGAACACATGGGGTGCCCTTGGATAACTTTAATTTTCAAGGGAAACACAAGTCAGAAACTGTACAAACTACTAGCTTCAGGTGAGCTCACAGTTACAACAATAGATCATTCCATGATCTTCAAAGATGCCATATCTTTACAAAGCTTGGCTTTTAGGTTCACTGTAATGAAAAGAGGTACACACACACACAAACACACTCATACAATGTAGAGGTTAACAGTGTTCACTCTCATTCCAAATTTGAGAATTTGAATAGTACCAAAGGTATACACATCCCATTAGGACATTAAAGAATAAAAAAGAAAGGTTATTTGTTTTCTCCACATATGAGCATTTTCCACAAATGGCTATTAAGTCATTCATATGTAATTATTAAGTTGTTTGAAACTAATTATTTAATACATGGAAAAGATCGGTGTTTCCTTTGTCCTAGTAGCACTATTAACAAATTACTCAGACATTGCACTAAGTTTAGAAAACTTCTGCAATATATGGTTAATACGTTTTTCCATTGTAATTAGACAAT
>NW_007736002.1:11704-33495 GCF_000696425.1 Galeopterus variegatus
CTAAGTTTAGAAAACTTCTGCAATATATGGTTAATACGTTTTTCCATTGTAATTAGACAATCGATGGTGAGACTTTAATATCATGCAAATATCCTCATCAACTTTCCTTCACTCCCAGATTAATCATCCAGAGAAGACTATTGCCTGGTTGAATCTTTAATATGATGATTGCAAAATGATTACTTTCTATTCCATCACTCCCTTCACATTCAACAGTGCACATTTGACTTTCTACTGAAAGCAAGGGTCCTCCCATTACATCTATCTATCTATCTATCTATCTATCTATCTATCTATCTGTCTGTCTGTCTGTCTGTCTATCATCTATGTATCTATCATCTATGTATCTATGTATCTATGTATCTGTCTGTCTGTCTATCTATCTATCTATCTATCTATCTATCTATCTATCTATCTGTTACAGCTATGAATTCATGAGTAACCATTGTATTTCAAAATTTATAATTATCACTTTCCTTGATTATGTTATCACAGATTTTAGTTACTGGAAGCCCATTCAGAGTGTTACCTGTGTCCTTATGACATGTATGCATTATATTTTTAGTGCTTCTTTAGTTTCAGGCATAACAAAATGCCGTAGTATCATCTGCTGTTTTCCTAAACAAGCTCTGAAATTGGCTATATATTCAAGGAACTAACTCCTTTTACCGGGAAAATGTATTAGAAACAACCATCTGTGTGTTAGGCAGTAAGTTTACCCATTGCTACTGGTATCTTTGCTTTTAGACCCATTCAGTGGATAAACCACGGAAACATATTTATATCCATCCACATAGGTATACGAATATTCACAATACACACAAACAAACATATGTGTACTCATGTGCTTGCACATTCACAGACACACAAATATTAGAAATCATCAGATCATATTGACACCTCCAATTTCAATTTTGCTAATAATTTTCTTCCTTTTTCCCTTTCAATATTTGAAATGCTTTCCTCTGAAATGAGATTTCTTGATACCAATATGTCAAAATATTTACTGATATTCTAAATAAACAAATACTATATTCATAAGATATTTGAACTAAGTATTTTTATTTCCATATGCATATCCTAGTTATGTGAATTATAGTTCGGTTAACTTACTTCTGTTCATTTCTAATTTTTGTTTTATTTCTTTCCCATCCTTATTGTAATTCAAAGTATATGAACAGCATTCACATTCTTCCAAAAGTCAATTTTGTTTTAAATTGACATATATTGATTGTACATGTTTATGGGGCACAGAGTTATATTTCAATACATGTATACAATGTGTAACAATAAAATAAGGGCAATTAGCATATTTATCATCACAAAAATTTATCATTTCTTTGAAATGAGATTATTTGCATTTCTCTCTTCTAGCCATGTGAAAACATACAATAAATCACTGCCAATTATAGATGCTTAGTGCTACTGTAGAGCACTAGAACTTGTTTTACCTACCTACCTGTAATTTCGTGTCCATTAAAAAAAAACACTTCATATCCTCCCACCCTTTCCCCTTCATAGCCTCTAATAACTACAGCTCTATTCTCTACTTCTGTAAGCTCAACTTTTTTAAGCTGCCACATATAAGCAAAAACATGCAGTATTTATCTTTCTGTGATTAACTTATTCTACTTAACATGATGTCTTTTAGTCCCATCCATGTTGCAGCAAATTACAGGATTTCATTCTTTTTAATGGCTGAGTAATATTCCATTGAGTATGTATACTACATTTTAATTATCCATTTATCCCGTCGCTGGACACCTAGGTTGATTACATATCTTTGCTATTGTGAATAAGGCAGCAGTAAACATGGGATGCAGATATCTCTTAAGATTATTTAGAGAAGTGTCACTCACTCTTTTTCACTTTTTCCACCTGTACCCCTTGTAAATAATTCACATCATTATTGCCTACTGTATCCTTTCTTTCTTTTTATAACAATGAGAAGAAACATATACACTACATTACTTTTCTCCTTTCTTACACAAAATGCAGCATGCCATATATTTTATATTGCAACTTGCCTTTTCACATGAAAATATCTCCCGGAAATCATTTTGTTTTAGTCCACAGATATTTTCCTCTTTTGTCTTTACAGCTGCATAATACTCTAATGTATTTATGATTTATTCGATGGTATGTTATGTTTGTACATATAGGTAAGTCTCAATGGTCCAATGAATAAACTTATGAGTATGTGTTTTCATATTGTTTGGAATGTATATTCAGAATAAATTTCTTTAAATGGAACTATTGGATTGAAGGGTAATTTTGTATGCATTCCGGTAGAGTATCAATAAATTTTTCTGCATACGTGTATCATTTGACATTACCATTATTAAAGCATGAGACTGTTTTCCCAGAGCTTCACCAAAATAATAAGTTATAGTGTTCATTTTTCCACTAAATGTTGTCTACATCTTCTTAGTCATCTAAATTACTTTTTAGATAATTGCCTCTAGTATGCATCATTGAATTGTTTTTTTCCATTACATTTCAATTTGAAAATATCTTTCTTTTAATAGGTGAATTAAACACAGTCTCATATTTATCCTTCAATTTTCCATAGATTGTACTTTATATAGTAGACTGCTATGTTCCTTGGTTCATGGATATTCACAAACATTCTGATTTCATTTTGAAATGTAGCTTTTAGCATTATACAGTGTTCCTCTTTATCTTGTTTATTATTTTGGTTTCTGAATTTTACTTTATCTGCTATCAGGATTGCAACCTTTACTTTCTTGTAAATTTATCGATATATTTGGCCTCAATTCTGTATTATATACTCTCCCTAAGGGTTAATATTTGGTTAGAGATATAAATTATAAAGCTAAATACATATGGTGAAATGCAAAGGTAATAATGAAAGAGAAGAAATAAGGATGAGGTTTTCAAAAAAGAAGAGGAAAACCAAAGGATGTAAAAAAATACCCTAAATAAATCTAAAAATAGTTTAAAAAGTAAAACCCAGAGAGAATGAGAAAATAAAAACAGAAACCACAATGGTAGAAATAAAACCCAATACATTAATAATCACAATAAATTAAAATGCATGTAGCTCTAGTTAAAAATAAGCAATGCAATACTGGAAAAAGCATACAAGAATATTAAACCAATAAGAGATATTAGAAGTACAAGGGCTTGAAAAGTGATTACAAAAATAAGTATATAGAGTGAGAATAGCTAAATGGTGGACTAGGAAGTTATATGCAGGTCCTGCTTTTTTCATAGAGAGACTGAGTGAGCAACAATGTACAGACAGGAATAACTCTGTGAGAAGTCTAGATAGCAGTCAAGAAGCTACAGCACTCGAACTGTTCTAAAACCAAGATGCAATTCTAGCAAGAAGGGTGAAAAAAACTGTAGCATTTGGTAGGCCTATTTTTCTCCCCACCCCCCACCATGTGGAATAGAACAGAGAAACTGGGAGTAAATTCATCATACCAGGGCACTTTCCTGGGGATGAAAACAAGAAAATGGGTCATGTGTACAACATTCTGGTTTGTTTATGCATTGCTCAAGGGATGAGTTTCTGTCTTGCCTGACTTAGAGTAGTAATGAAACCAGCACCAGAGTTTGGAAGTTGCAGAAAACATAGAACAGCAGCTTACTAGATATGCAGTTCCAGAGGCAGACACTTGAGAGAGTAAGAAATCATAAAAAGTTTAGAGACCCTAGAAACTTGAGCTGAGCTGATTGGTAAAGGTCTACCCCTTCAGAAATCCAGTTTGCAAAAACTAGAAGAGGTGGCCATTTTATAAAATGTCCAAATCCCAACAATAACAGCAACAACAAAAATTACAAGGCATAAAAAGAGACAGTAAAACATGTCCTAATCAAAGGTACAAAATAAAATCCCATAAACTTACCTTAAAGAAACACAGACCTATCAGGTGCCTGACAAAGAAATTAAAATAGCTCATTAAAATGTTCAATAAACTAAAAGATAACACAGAAAGCAAAATCAGGAGAATGATGCATAAATGCAATGAGAATTTAACAATGACAGAGAAACTATAACAAAGAATGAAACAAATAGAAATAGAAATTCAGGAGCTGAAAATACAATAACTGAACTGAAAAAATTATTAGCGGGGTTTAATAGCAGATGACCTGGCCAAAGAAGGAATCATCAAACTTAAAGACAGATCATTTGAAATCATCCAGTCAGATGGGGGAAAAATAAAGAAAAACAAAGACAGACTAAGAGACTTGAGAGACACCATAAAGCACACAAAGATACACATACATTAATCATAGAAGGAGAAGAGAGGAAAATGATCAGAGAATTTATTTAAAGAAATAACAATTGAAAACATCCTACCTCTGAGAAAAAAATAGAGATACAAATCCAAGAAGTTCAAAAATCTCCAGCTAGAATAAATTAAAAGAAAGCCACACTGATCCACATTATAATCAAACTGTATAATGCCAAAGACAAAGATGAAATTGTGAAAGCAGCAAGAGAAAGCAATTTGTCACATACAAGGAAGCTTCCATAAGATTATCAGTGGATTTCTCAGCAGAAATTTTACAAGACAGAGGGTAGTTGGATGACATATTCGAAACGCTAAGAGAAAAAAAAAAGTGAAAACTACAAAAATACTGTGTCTGGCAAAACTGTCCTTCAAAAAATGGAGAGACAAATTAAGAATTTCTTAAATAAACAACTGTTGATGAAATTCTTTACCACCAGATCTGCTGTACAAGAAATATTAAAGGGAGTACTTCAGGTTGAAAAAAAGAGGCTAGATAGCAATGCAAAGCCATATGACAAAAAGGTATTCTGCAAATGGTAAATACTTGTACAAATACAGTATCTGTACTATTGTAATTTTAGTGCACAGATTTTAAATGACAAAAACATAAAAAAAACTAAAATCTATGTTAATGGATTTACAATGTATACAAATGCAGTTTATGCCATCAATAACATAATGTGGAGGGGGGTATGGAGTTGTAAAGGAGCAGAGTATTTGTAATGCAGTTCAAATTGTTATTTTAAAGTGACTTTAATGTGTTTTCTATAACTGTAATAGTATCCACAAAGAAAATCTATGAAATAGACATAAAAAAGAAGATGAGAAGGGAATTCAAGCATATTAGTCCCCCCACCAAAAAAAAAAAAAAAAAAAAAAAAATCAACAAAGTAAAAAGGAAACCAATGATAGAGAAAAGAGGGACAAAAAAACTACAAGACATACAAAAAACATTTAACAAAATAACGGTAGCATGTCCTTCCTAATCAGCAATTAGTTTAAATGTAAAAGGATTAAAATTTCCCATCAAAACAGAGAAATCTAGTGAATGAATGAAAAGCAGGATTCAACTATATGCTATCTACAAGAGATTCACTTTACATAAGGACACAAATAGGTTGAAAGTAAAGACATAGAAAAGGACTTTTCATGAAAATGGTAACCAAAAGAGAGCTGGAGTGCTACATTAATATTAGACAAAATACATTTCAAATCAAAAACTATCATGAGGACTTTATATAATGATAAAAGGCTCAATTCACCAAGAAACTATGACAATTGTAAATACTTATGTACAGAGGAAGGATGCCTGCTCTAGCTACCCTCATTCAACATAGTATCAGAAGTTCTAGTCAGTGTAATTTGGCAAGAAAAAGAAATAAAAGACATTCAAATCTTATATGTAGAAAAACCTAAAGATTTTACAAAAATACATGTACACACACACAATAAAATGGTTAAACTGTTAAACAGTTAAATAAACAAACTGTTAAAACTGTCAGACACACCCAACAAAACTGTTAATCACTATAATAAACCATCAACAAAGAAAATAAAAATAAATACATTTACAATAGTATCAAAAAGAATAAAATGTTTAGAAATAAACCACAAGGAGATGAAAGACTTGGACACTGAAAATTACAAATCAATGTTGAAAGAAATTATGGGACACGAATAAATGGGAAGACATCCCATGTTTATGGATTGGAAGACTTAAAATTGTTGAGATGTTCACACTACGTAAAGCAATCTAGAGATTCAATGAATCTCTACCAAATTACCAGTAGCATTTTTAGCAGAAGCATGAAAATTCATATAGAATCTCCCATAGAATCTCAGAAATAGAAAAATTTTATGTGGAATCTCAGAGCACCAAAACAATTTTGAAAAAGAAGTTGGAGGACTCACTTTTCCTCATTTCAAAGCATATTACAAAGACACAGTAATCATAACAGCGTGGTTCTGCCATAAACACAGACAAACAAAGCAATTTAACAGAATAAAGAGCCCAGAAGTAAGTCCTATTTTGTGGCAACTGATTTTCAACAACGTTGCCCAGACCACTCAATGGGGAAATGACAGTCCCTTCAACAAATGGTGCTGGGAAAATGAATATCCACATACAAAAGAATGAAGTTGAACCCTTATCTTACATTGTATGCAAAAACTAATTCAAAATGATTAAACACCAAAACATGAGGCCTAAACCTGTAAAACTGCTAGAAGAAACCTTAAAGAAAAGATTCATGACATTTGATGTGAAAATGATTTTTTGGATATAACATGAAAAGCACAGGCAACAGAAGCAAAAAAATAAACAACTGGGAAATCATAAAATTTAAAAACTTTTGTCCTTCAAAGAATATTGTAGAGCTAGGGCTGGGTCTGGTGCTCACAGACCTTTCAAGCCCATTCACAAACCTTCCTTGGAGCCTTGGTTGAAGAAGGAATAGTCTTCATTCAGCACACACACATCTGAGAGCTAAGCACTACAAAGAGAAACTCAGAAACTCAACTGCTACCAGAAAAGTCCAAAGAAAAACTGAGTAGCTGCCAGCGGAGTGAACATACTCTATTTTTAGACTCGAGTTTTGCTGGCCAGCACTGCTTCACAAGCTCAAGAACACACAATAGCAACAAACTAAAAAGAAACATTGGTGCACATGCATGCTAACTCCACCCACGTACAACTTGTTTACAAGAAATGTGCTGCTTGACCCCCAACCAGACCTGAGCCAAGGGAGCCTGACTAAATTATCCTATTTTCCCCACAAATACAATAAACAGAGTGAAATGGCAACCTAGGGAATGAGAGAAAATATTTGCAAATCATATATCTTGAGAAGAGATTAATATACAAAATATATAAAGAACCATAAATCTCAACAAAACACCATAACCTGATTAAAAAATGGGGAAAGTAATTGAATAGACATTTCTTCAAAGATGATATTGTATATAAATGGCAAACAAACATGTGGAAAGATGTTCATCATTACTAATCACTAGAGAAATGAAAATCAAAACTACAGTGTGATACAACCTCACACCCAGCAGGGTAGCTGTTATAAACAAACAAACCACAGAAAATAACAATTGTTGATGAGCATGTTGAGAAATTGGAGCACTTGTGCATGGTTGGTAGGAATGTAAATAGGGCAGCCACTATGGAAAACAGTATTTAATTTCCTTAAAAAAATAAATTAAAATAGAACTTCCATATGATCCAGCAACCTTGCTTCTGGGTATATATATAAAATATTTGAAAACAGTCTCAAAGAGATATTTGCACACCCAGGTTTATAGCAGCACTATTTACAATAGGCAAAACATGGAAAAAGACTTAATGGGTAAGTGGATAAACAAACTATAGTGTATACATTCAATGGAATATTATTCAGCCATAATTAATAAAGAAATGAAGTACTGATACATGCTATGAAATAAATAAATCTCCAAAAAAATTATGCTAAGTGGTTTTCTGGTGTGAGGGGAAAATGGGAAGAAACTCTTTAGTTGGTAAATGGTTTTACTTTGCAGTGCTTAGAATAGTCTGGAAGTAGATAAAGTTTCTGGTTATACAACATTGTGAAAGTACTAAATGGCAACTTTAAAATGATTAAATTTATGCTATGTGCATTTCAACTCAACAAATCATTTTTAAAACTGGGAAAACCAATAATAAAATTGAATACATACATACTTCACAGGCACTTTCTACCAAATTTTAAGGAAATAGATAATTCCAAACTTATGCAAACTATTTTAGAGAATATTTCCCAATTTATTTTTATAAAGTTAATATATCTGAAAAATAGACATGAGCAGGAAAGGAGAGATATGTTAGAGGCTATTGTTGTGAGTTCAGGTTGGTAAGATTTGTGGTGACAGAAAAGGAGAGACGTCAACGTATTTGATATATTTTAGACACATAATCAACAGGAATTGTTGATTGATTACATGAGGCAGTTGAAGAAAATAGGGTTCAAGGATATCTCTTCATTTTATAAGCTTTTAATGAGTTTGACAAGCTGCAGAGGAATTTTTGGAATTGATTTTTTTTAACTAAGTTTACAACTACTACTTTCATCTTAAATTTGAGCTGGGGTAAAATATTGATGCTTTCAGCACTGATGTCACACATAAGTGGATAATGCCATAATAAGAATTTATCTTTAAAACATATGCAATTTAAAGTCCAGAAGCCTGTAACATAAATACCCGTTATTCCCATCCAGCTTCTTTCCAGTAGAATAATTTTAGTCATTGAGAAGAAAAAATAGAAAACATCTCAATTTTTAAAAATACCTAAGCATTTTTCTTATATCTATTGGAATTAAATAATTTGATAGTTGAAAATTTGCTAGTAATATACAGATTTAATAGTTCTAGTTAATATTTGATGTGTTGAAACAGTAGGAACAAACCTGTTTTTGTGATTATATTTGTGTTTTTAATTTCTTAGAAGAGTTCTTTCACCTGATGAAGAGGATGTATTAGAGTAGTACATGGGCAAACACTCTTCAGACATAATAGTGTCAAAGTGATAAAAATATCTTTATAGACAGGTATCTCATTGATTCAAAAATAATACTTAATTAAATGAATACTTTATAAATCAAATATATTTTTCAGTCATATAGTTATTCTTATGAACAAAATAGCTCATCTGTTTGTACCTTGGATATTATCATTTTAATTAAAACATTAGATCAATGGTTTATTGGTATCTATACTACAAGCTATATGTGTTTAGGAGTGGTTTTCTCTATATATAAATTTTAACAAAAGTAAAGTGTAATTATTTAACATATTTCTCATGCTTTCACTTTTTTAAAAAAGGTAATATAATTAAGATCAAAATAATAATCTTTGGTAGTTTAGCATTCCGGAGGAGCTTAATGAAGTCAACTTGTGAATTTCTTCCAAGCCAAAACTGTGAATTTCATTCATACTGTGTTTCAACATCAAAGTCCCATATGAATAAACAGGTGAAGCGTTGTGGTTTATAACTTCTCTTTTAATCACTCAAAAACTGGGCAAGCCACTCAAGACAGCTGGCAGTAGCATAGCACTTAATTTTCATTGCAGGGTCTATTTTCCTCTCTTTTGCTCTTTGTGCTATGATGATAGAGAGGCATAGTATTCAAGTTAAATTTCTCTTTTATGCCTTCATACTTCTGATATAGGAAAAAAACAAACAAAGAAACTGTAAATAACCATGTTTCTACATTACATCTGTGTCTTCTTTTTTCTGCCTGTACTTCTGTTTTGAATTTTATATTTCAGGCTTAGAATTTATTACACATAATTTATTCTCTCCTTTTCTTCCTTGCTCTCTCATTCTCCCTCTTTTTTCTTTCAGAGCTCTGATTCAAGTTCTAAGAGCTGAAATAACTAGCCACAATTAGTCTTCTACAGCAGCTGCTCCATCATTACACAGCAGTAACTGTGTTTCTCTTTGTGGGATGATCCAAATGGTCCTCTTCACTCTATCATCTATGCAAAAGCTGTGCAAATTTCAGTAGCCAGTTCTCAATGGGAAGAAAATGTAACAACAACATTCTTTATTGAAACAATTATATTGTTCTTCCCTGATCTTAGTGTTCCTGTGCACAACAATCTAAAACTCATTTTTCTGTCTTTAGAATGGGGTCATGCAAGATTTAAAGGAATAAATGGTATTCATTATTATTTTAAACTTTATAAAATATTTTAATAAATGTTCTAATTTCTGCATCACTACACCTTCTCACGTCCCTCAATGATAGCAAAATACTACAACTTTTTCTAGTATGTATATGGCTAGAATATATATAGTAGCCATATGTATATATATACAGAGAGAGAGAGAGAAAGAGAGAGAGAGAGAGAGATAGGATATATATAGAGCTAGTATATATATTAAAATGTATATATTAATTTATTCACTGGACAATTACTTTGTGCCAGGCTGTATTATAGGTAGTGGGATATCAACATTAAACAAGACAAAGCTCTATTTTTAAGGATTTTATAATCTGATGGACCCTAAAGAGATTGACCAAGTTAAACAAAGAACTAGTATAATTTAAGTGGTAAGCCTATAAAGAAAAGAAATAGCTCTGATTAGAAAATGGTATAAAAATGACCTAAAGAATGAGGACTATTAGATAAGGTCCCCAGAAACACATTTTCTGTGAAAGTGATAGAGTCATACAGCAAAAGAAGGAAGTTTAATATGTTTAATTTGGAGAAAAGCATTGAAAACCAAAAGTGAAAATCCCTTAATGTATAAAGGAGCCTGGCAAGTTAAAGGGAAAGGAAGGCGAATGTGGCTAAGGCATAGTGACTGAAAAGAGGATAGTATGAAATAATCTTAGAAAAAGCAAGTGTCAAATGCTATAGGCCTTGCAATGAGGTGTGTAGGGGTACCATTTGGCATGAGAGCTATACCATTTGTGAAGGGGATGACAATAGTAACCAAATAGAGGATAGTATGAAATAATCTTAGAAAAAGCAAGTGTCAAATGCTATAGGCCTTGCAATGAGGTGTGCAGGGGTACCATTTGGCATGAGAGCTATACCATTTGTGAAGGGGATGACAATAGTAACCAAATGATGTTAGATAGTGTGAAATAAAAAAAGCAGAGTAAATCTCCTACTAATAACAATGTACATTGTGCAATCTAGCACCACATGAAAAGTAATTTCTATAAAATATGTGTAATGAAAACATCAGAAATCTCAGTTTGTTATTCTTTAAATAATTATACACACTCAGACATATGTATATGCATTATATGTACATGTACACACTCAATATAAATTAGGTCAAACTGTTGTGTGTCTAAGGACATCTTTAGAACCCATGTCCTGTAATAACACACAGAATAACTTTGATTTTTGCCTATGTCAAGTGTTTAAGATTCTTAAAGGTGGGATTTCAGTGAGCGGCTAGCATAGATTCATGGCACTTATGACATAAATAAGATCAAATTAAAATTTTGTGTGGAAACATCTTTTAAGCGGTTAACAAACTAGAATTTACCTTAATCTGATATATATGAATTATACCATAAAACTATTGTTTTAATAAGCAACAATCAAATTTTACTTGGGTTTTGCTTTGTAAAAACTTAAAAGAAAAATAGATGAATATTCAGATGATTTATTAAAATTCTAAATAAAATGAAGACATATTCAGAAAAAAATATAAAATTTTTAAAGAAAAATACAGTTCAAGAAACAGAATATTATATCTCCTTAATAAAGATTGGGAAATATTATTTACCTAAAGGCAAACTAAAACAAAATATTCACCAGCACCTTTAGAACAAGTTAGATGTTATTAAAAGGTTCAGATAAAATATGATTTCATATATTCAGATATTACTCCAGTGAAGGTTTGGCTGGGATGGAGATTAATCAAGAAAAGTTTTCTGAAATGGATGGTCACTGAGTTGATCTTCAAGGCCAGGTAAGATTTAAACATGCAAAGATTTGGAAAAGGACATTTCTGTAGAGAATATAGCATGAATAAAATCATGGAAACAGGAAACATGAGAACATATAGAGAGACAATTAAGTAACTGGGCTCAATGTTTTATGAAATGTTTAAAAGAAGTGTGAACAGAAGATAAACTAGAAAAGGTATGTGATAATCATGTATCAAAGACTTTGAAAAATAAAATTAATAATTCTCCTTTTCTCCCTACCTTCTTTCTCCCTTCCTTCATTCCTCTTTCTCCCTTCTTTCTCTAATATTTTCTCACGTATCTGATTATTTAAAAGACGGTCATAATATTTCATTATAGGTATAATGTGCAGTGATGTTGTTTTCCAACATCACTCTTTCTCTAATTATGTGTTATAAGCATTTGCTTACAAGTGCTTACGAATGCATTTGCCAAGGTAAACAAACAAGTTCATTGGTTTAATATTTTTCTTTTGGGGACTGAGCAGAGGCTCAAGTCAAATTAAGGATGATCTATATTGCCATGCACCCATGCCTCAACCCGAAATTAATCAGGGGTTCTTTGTATCAGGAGAATCTGAGGCTTGGAGTACTAAGAACAGAATTCATTTTCTGGCTACACCAAAGGAATCATTCATACTATACAGTAGTAAAAAATTCCTTTTTTAACTTAATGCATTGTGAACGTCTCTGCAGGTCAGCAATTTTATTTAACTTGTTTTAACTGCTGCTTTAGATTTTATTGTGTGTTGGTACCAGGGCATGTAAAACTTACATTAACTGTTGTCTACGTATGGACATTGAAAGTTGATATTTTACACTATTGAAAATAATGATGTAATGAATGTTTCTGTTGATGTGATTCTTTGAACAAATATCTAAATATTGGAGTATATACATTTGAATGTTATTTTTACTGATAAATTATCCTTAAATAACTTGTAGCAACTTATCTCATCAAGAATATATAAAATTTTCTGCTGTATTCTCATGCATACTTTTATTTTATTTTAACAGTGTTCTGAAACGACATTTGAAGTCAAAGACCGAGAGAGTTGTATAATATTCATTTTCCGTGCATTTCTATTGCTCTTCCATGATCCCTTGTCAAATAGCTACCTAAGATTCTCTGTTGAGGAGAAGTAGCTGGATCAAGACAGCCTGTAATAAAACCGACATGCTCACTAATAGCTAGAAAATTAATGTACACCTTTTTTGGTGTGGATGCAGATATTTTATAATTCCAGCATCACATTACGATAATTTGTTCAAACATTCTACAATAGTTGGCATATTAGTCTATTTCTGTTGCTTATAACAAAATCCACAGAACTAGGTAATTTATAAGAAAATGAAATTTATTGCTTACAGTTTCAGAGGCTGGGCAGTCCAAAGTCCAGGGAACCTTTCTGGTGAGGGTCTTGGTGGTGGCAACAGTGACCCAGGGGTCTCACATGACAGAAAATAGCAGAGCAGAGAGAGACTAACCTCTCATGTGCTCTTCTTTTAGTGCCCTCAGAACCACATCTCTGATCACCATTATTAATCCATTTACTACAACATGATCCTACAATCTAATCACCTCTTCAAGACCCCACCTTTCAATTACCATAATAGGATTTACCACCCTCAACAGTTACAATGGGGATTTAAGCTTCAATGAGGTTGGTGGGGGTGGGGGTGGGGAATCTAATCTGCAGCATTCAGGCATTGAAGTCATGTCTAATTTAATGCATATTGCTATTATTAATACACACCTTTGTTCTAAATAAATTTCTCTTATATGTTTTTCCCCTGGTGTATGTAATTCAGAGTAAAATGGATAAAAATTTGAAAGATCATTATTATTTTAAATACACACTTTATGCATAAAACAAAAACTATTTAAATTAAATACTTATGATTCATTTTTTTCTAGGTATTTGACACCAAAAATGCTATATTTCATTTTAGCTTCACAATAAATCTGTAAGGAAGTTAATGCTATTATTTCCATTTTTGCCATGAGGAAGCTACAGAAAACTACATTGTGAAGGAACTAAGTACACATTATAATTCAATAGAAAAGCATGTCCCAGTCATAAAGACTAGCATTGTCATCCGCCCATTCACTTAAGTCAGAAACATAAAATACACATTTTCTGCCTCTCTCTTTTTCGGAGCCTGATAATGAGCCAAGACAGACTGGTACTATAAATCTGCTACTTTCTCTTCTGATTGATCTGACATTCAATTTGATTGATTGCTACCTATGCTGTGTTGGTTTTGAATACTGTGATATTATACCTGATTACATCTCACTCCATATCTAGTCAATCTCCAAGAACTATAATTTCTACCTCATATAGGCCTCCTTGCAATGTCTATTTCTCTTCATCTTCCCTTAAATATTCACATAAATATTGTAACAAAGGACAATGTCCTCTCTTTTACTGAATACTAAAATAAATTTCAAACTCCTAAATCAAGGCTAATGCAAATATTCCAGAAAGGCTCTAACAGTTCCTAAGGCAAAGTCCAAGCTCATTCACAGGACACAAAGAATTTTTATTTTATATGGTGCAGTGGAACCATCATACCTGGGTTTATTCTTGGTTCTAATGTTTTTAAATTGCTTGAATTGGGGAAAAATTTTAACAACTTTTTGCTTTAAGTTTCTCTCCATGAAACACTATTTACTATGACACTATTGCATAGAGATTTGGACAAATCTGGCATCTGTCGGTTTTTCATGTTTTGAATATTAGCCATTCTTCATAACCACCATAGCCATCATCAATCATCATCATCTCAAATGTGGCATCAATATTACAAACAGGTCCCTGCCCAATTGTAGCTTTATCTGGAGCTAAGCTGAAAATTAAAGTAAAGATATCAATGTTAACATACAACCACCCAGATAATATTATTCTGTTTGTTTTCCAAATTCAAGGTACAGCTGACAATTAAAAATTGTTTATATTTAATGCATACAACTTGATTTAACATACATGTATATACATTGTAAAAAAGCTGTGTCAAACTATCAGAACTCTTATTTTATCACAGAATGGTCCTTGAGGCTGGAAATTAAGTTTTATTTGCAACTTTGCTACTCTCATGATAAACATTCATGCCTAATTTTCAGCATAGTCTACTATAGTTGTAGGAAGTGAAGATATCTAAATGCTGCTGTAAAATCCGTCTGGCTTTCAAAGCATACTGAAGATAATATCGGCTAACTAGAGCATGTCACTCTCTGTTTTCAAGGCTTCTAAATTAGCTTAGTCAGATCTATATAATCCTTAATTTTACCCCCATATCATTCAAGTACTAGAGCTCCTGCATAAACCAATGCTTCCCTTCCCACCCATGACTCATTCACCCTGCTGAGGTGATGTGACAGCAGGCTAGGAGCATTCACCATCTCAGTAACAATCAGCCTTCAAGTCAATCTGACAAATGAAAGATCCACTTTCAAGGTATCATTCTAAGTGTCTCTTTTCTGATCATTATTAATTTCAATTGTTTTAGTTCACATTGCTTCATACCCAGTGCCTGAGCTAAGGATTTAGGAGTAATTATTTTATAGGGAATAACCTGGAAGCAGAGTGAGGTAATGGAAACAGTGAAACAGGGAATGAGAAAAAGACAGTACAGACAAACGAATGACATAACCAATGTAGGAAATGAAGATTTAACTAAATTTGGATCTTGAAAATAATCCAGAATGATTTTAAGGATAGTCCATCTAAAAGATGGGAAACTGGCATTTAGCTACCCTCAAATCAGTAGCGTTTTTATTCACCAATATCAAACTAGCAGAAAAAGAAGTCAAGAAAGCAAGCCAATTTACAATAGTCACCAAAAAATAAAACATCTAACAATCAATTTAACCAAGGAGGTGAAAGATCTCTACAACGAGAACTATAAAACTCTACCGAAAGTAATTAAAGAGAACACAAAAAGGTGGGAAGACATTCCATGCTTTTGGATTGGAAGAATTAACATTGTGAAAATGTCCACGCTACCCAAAGAGATCTATGGATTTAATGCAATCCTTATCAAAATACCAATGATATTCTTACAGAAATAGAAAAACAATCCTAACATTCATATTGAACAACAAAAGATCCCAGATAGACAAAGTAATCCTGAGCAAAAACAACAGCCAGAGGCATAACACCACCTCACTTCAAATTATACTGTGAAGCTGTGGTAACCAAAACAGCATGGTAGTGGCATAAAAACAGACATTTGGACCAATAGAACAAGAACAGAAAACCCAGAAATCAACCCACATACTTACAGCTAACTGATCTTTGACAAAGCCTTTTTTTCCATATTTACTGTTTTGGGGATGGACCCTGTGATCTTAAATCCCAACACTGCTGAACTGTGTGAGTTTGTGGATTTCATGTGTCCTTTAGACAAACAATGGGTGGGAAAGATGGCTCATAACTGAGGTGGGATACTGTAATGGTGCATGAAAACTTTCATCACTAATAAGAGTTCAAGTAGGTCAGGATAAAACATGAATTACTGAAATTTCAAAAGAGTATACTGTTGGTTGTGATAAGCAATACTTCATTGGGATAACAGGAACAAAAACCTGGTTATAATGGGTGGAAAGAGAAAGGACAATTAAGATAAGTGATGGGAAACCTATACAACTCTTTCAAGAAGTTGATTTAGCAAAATAGAAAAAAATAATATAGAGTATATTATAATTCCAGGAAAGTTAGGTTTTGTTTTGTTTTGTGTCTTTTCACCTTTTATTCTTTTGTTTAAGAGCTATTAATAATACATTTTATGTGAACAAAATAATCCAATAAATAGGATGATACTGCTGATGGAATGGTTTCAGTAGCAGAGTTCCTGGAGGTGGTATTGGGTTGCTGTCTGGAGAAAAGGTTAGAAATATTACAGTTATTCCAGCTTTCAGCTCTTCCTGGCACATAATGAGGTTGCACTTCACTATCTTCTTGAAGTTATATGTGACAATGTGACTTTCTTTGACCAATGACTTGTTGGAAAAAGTGATGTGTGTTTCCTGTGGGCAGAAGCTCTCAGCAATAGTGCATGTTTGTATTTTTTCTCTTTTCCTTCTTCCACATCGTCTGACAATATTCTAGATATGGGATTTTCTTTCATCCTAGATTCTGTAAGAGGAACATTCATGGTGTGGGAATAGAAGAACAAGCAGTTCTTTAACGGACATATAGCAAGAGTGAGAAATCACCTTCATTATTTAAGTCACTGAAATTTTTTTTAACTATTATGGGATTGAGCCAGGGACATCTCTCTGATATAGACAAAAGAGAATCATATAGTTGTATTTCAGGAATTAATGCTCGTTATTGATGGATTTGGTGGTAGGAGAATAGATGATTATTGAATGATTGTTTGTGTTTATGTGAATTAACTATTATGGGATTGAGCCAGGGACATCTCTCTGATAAAGACAAAAGAGAATCATATAGTTGTATTTCAGGAATTAATGCTCGTTGTTGATGGATTTGGTGGTAGGAGAATAGATGATTATTGAATGATTGTTTGTGTTTATGTGAATTAATTATGAGGCAAAAGTGCCAGATAAGTTTAAGAATAGTTTAAGGTATGTTTGAGTATTGAAGATATAAAAGACGTATGAAGCAGCTATTTGGGACAGTGGAAAAACGAATATACTAGGAATTAAAATAGTCTTGACAGGGGTATGAAGTAACCATCTGAGATAGCTATGTACTAATTTAAAATAAAATCTATCAATGTCATTATTTCCAGAAAGAAGCCAGAATTTTTGCATAGGCATAAAAAGATTTTAAGCAATTCAGAACATAATACAGATGTGGTGTGTGTGTGTGTGTGTGTGTGTGTGTGTGAGAGAGAGAGAGAGAGAGAGAGAGAGGGAGAGAAGATAGTAATCTTAACACATATTTTAAATATGTTATTTTTGAGTGTTAGAATTAGGGATAAACATTACTTTCTGTTTTATTTATTATTTGATTCCCTCAATATTTGAAAAGGGAGTGGCATTGTACTATTAAAATGAGAAAGAGAGAGGCAAGTTCTCAATCGCTCTGTGCAGTCTTTGTAGCAGATTTAGTATCACGCTTATTTCCCTTCCTGATATACTAATTGTGATGGCAGAATATTTCAAGTTTTCAACTGTGATGAACTGAAGTTGAATCCATTATAGTAAAAATGCCCAGTCACTTGCTATTTCAGACATGAATATCTCTTTATGTTCTCTTTTGTAGTTATCAGACTAAGAAATGAGGTTATGGTGATTTTATCCCAAAGCCACAGGGTATATATACATTTTTTTTAAACAAGAAGGTTATTTTTCTCAGGACCTGTAAAAGTTATCTTATGAATATTAAATAGTTTTTCAATATTCCAGACTTCTGCACATAGAAGATATTGAATATTTTTGTTTATAATTTGTTTTATCTCTACTGTATTTCTTTTTATGAAAATAATTTTGGTATTGTTTTATATTCATGAAATTTGTATAATACACATGAATTCATTAGTTTGTTTAATTAATAGAATCTTCCAAATAGCCATGTTACAGAAATTNTAACGGACATATAGCAAGAGTGAGAAATCACCTTCATTATTTAAGTCACTGAAATTTTTTTTAACTATTATGGGATTGAGCCAGGGACATCTCTCTGATATAGACAAAAGAGAATCATATAGTTGTATTTCAGGAATTAATGCTCGTTATTGATGGATTTGGTGGTAGGAGAATAGATGATTATTGAATGATTGTTTGTGTTTATGTGAATTAATTATGAGGCAAAAGTGCCAGATAAGTTTAAGAATAGTTTAAGGTATGTTTGAGTATTGAAGATATAAAAGACGTATGAAGCAGCTATTTGGGACAGTGGAAAAACGAATATACTAGGAATTAAAATAGTCTTGACAGGGGTATGAAGTAACCATCTGAGATAGCTATGTACTAATTTAAAATAAAATCTATCAATGTCATTATTTCCAGAAAGAAGCCAGAATTTTTGCATAGGCATAAAAAGATTTTAAGCAATTCAGAACATAATACAGATGTGGTGTGTGTGTGTGTGTGTGTGAGAGAGAGAGAGAGAGAATGAGAGAGAGAGAGAGAGAGAGAGAGAGGGAGAGAAGATAGTAATCTTAACACATATTTTAAATATGTTATTTTTGAGTGTTAGAATTAGGGATAAACATTACTTTCTGTTTTATTTATTATTTGATTCCCTCAATATTTGAAAAGGGAGTGGCATTGTACTATTAAAATGAGAAAGAGAGAGGCAAGTTCTCAATCGCTCTGTGCAGTCTTTGTAGCAGATTTAGTTTCACGCTTATTTCCCTTCCTGATATACTAATTGTGATGGCAGAATATTTCAAGTTTTCAACTGTGATGAACTGAAGTTGAATCCATTATAGTAAAAATGCCCAGTCACTTGCTATTTCAGACATGAATATCTCTTTATGTTCTCTTTTGTAGTTATCAGACTAAGAAATGAGGTTATGGTGATTTTATCCCAAAGCCACAGGGTATATATACATTTTTTTTCAACAAGAAGGTTATTTTTCTCAGGACCTGTAAAAGTTATCTTATGAATATTAAATAGTTTTTCAATATTCCAGACTTCTGCACATAGAAGATATTGAATATTTTTGTTTATAATTTGTTTTATCTCTACTGTATTTCTTTTTATGAAAATAATTTTGGTATTGTTTTATATTCATGAAATTTGTATAATATACATGAATTCATTAGTTTGTTTAATTAATAGAATCTTCCAAATAGCCATGTTACAGAAATTTTTTTTTATAAGTAAACCTGCAGTTATATGGAGGAGCCTGGATTATTTTGAGCCTCGGATGAAAAATTCTAAATTTTGAATTATTTTATAAAATAATGGCATAATTACTAATATATAGATAGATAATATTCTGCACTCTTACTTTACTTCCATCTAAAGTCAATTTACCAAACTGAATAATTTTTAACAATAATGATTTTTTATATTAAGAATGGATCTTGTTGATCTTAAAATACAAAGATCTCCTTTAAGAAATTTGTTTGAATAAAGATGATTGAGTAGGAGTATGGGCAAGAGCAGGGGAGTACAAGGAAAAGGATGTATTTGAATAAACAAGAGTGTCATTCCCAACCTCTTCAATTTGTCCCCTTCTTCTTCCTCCACTGTGCTACTTCATTAAAAAAAAAATCCTGCAGCAACTTAAGTAACACAATCTTATTGTTTTTCATGTTAAATATACAACAGTCATATCTTTATTATCATTACCACCAAAATCTAAAAGAAACTTAAAATCTGCACTCAATTGCACTTAGTAGGTAATTAGTTCCAACAAACAAGAATTAGTGAGAAGGATTCTTTGGAGGGAAATACTTAAATAATTAGGTAAAGGAGATGTCTTGTTATCACTTAAAACATTGTTTGTTGTTTCTATCAGGACCTTAAAATATACTTCACTAATGTTGAAAGTTTTTTCTTTTAAACATTATTTTAACATGCCAAAACTCACTCTCTTTATGAATGTGTACAATGATCTTTTTCTGTATGTCAGCATAAATGACCAAGTCAAGTGAATAATATTAAATAAGTCTCTATTGATTGGTATCCAGGACAGTGAGACTATTATTGGAATCTATATAAATCATCTCCTCCTAAACTAATGTATGTCTTGGAGCTATAGTCAATTTGATAAAAGCTAATTTGGAGACAGGACATTTTCAATGTGTCCTTGACAGTATAACTCACAGTCTATTCATCACATAGTAATAATGGCAGTGTTTTGAATATGTAAAAATTCATGGATAATGTATTTTGGTATTAGCCTTTTATAGTATCTTAAAAATAGGAACATGTCATGTATTTTTCCTGATCTTACTTAGGGACTCTTTATTATGGAATGAGTGCAATCTCTGTCTTATCCATAAACCACATATTTTTAAACATTATACTTTATACCTTCTACATAATTTGAAGATAAGAGTTAATCTTTCATCAAAATTATTTATTTTCTTTATATTTTTATTCTTTAATATTTACTATAAAATTATCCAGTATAGAAACATGAACTTTAGCACACTCCAAAGTGTAAAATATTAATTCATTTTCTGATAAATTGGTTATATAGCATAGTTAATGTCAATAAGTCCCAAAAAGAAGTTTCACGGGACAAAAGGTAGTTTGTGAAGTGTATTTAGATTCTTAGTAACAGAGGCAGATGCATAATAATATTCCAGTTTCCAAGCCTTCTCACTTATTCTTCTGCTTATTTTCTGAAGATACTTTGCTTATCCTCAAAACATGCAATCCAAACTGTGAAACAAAAGAAACATATAAAGTAGAGAGGAGCAAACTAATTAAAAAACCTAGGTTTTTAATGACATTGTTGGGGCAATGTGCCAATTATGATATCTCCTATCTTCTGATATCTAATTATGTACAAGAATTAAATGCCTTTAATATCTACAATGGTGAGTACTCTGTTATTTGTAGCCCAAATTATTCCTAACTGGTACTATTTCAATCTCAGACCTGACCTCAGAATAATAGATAGGAATTTTTCTTAATCTAAGTTGACCATCATGTGGAATTGTCAAAGAATGACTCAGAAAGAATACAAAATGATTGAGTAGGAATCAAATAACTTTTGAGCAAACTATCAAGTTACTGTGACTTCCATCCTCTCACAGGTAAGAGTGTAAGGGTGGTGCGCACTAATTAGTAGTGTGCTACATGATTAAGTGACGGCCTGCAGTTACAGCAGAACAGGTTCAAGGTTGTCTGAGGCACCAAAGAACTCAGGAGATAAAAGGTCAAAGGGCACTACTCATGCCTAAGGAGAGTCACAGTGACCAAGCAGATGAAATACAGTTACTCACATCAATGTAAATGTGAGTGAGAGATCTCCTGCCATGGTGGGGTTATTTCTCTGAGTGCAAGCAGCACTCCAGTGCTAAGTTGTGCTAACAATAGCAATCAAATAGGACCTTTCTTGGACCTACTTTACTGTTTTATTATATACTTTTAATATATACATATATATATATATATATATATATT
>NW_007736002.1:34049-41631 GCF_000696425.1 Galeopterus variegatus
GAGAGATCTCCTGCCATGGTGGGGTTATTTCTCTGAGTGCAAGCAGCACTCCAGTGCTAAGTCGTGCTAACAATAGCAATCAAATAGGACCTTTCTTGGACCTACTTTACTGTTTTATTATATACTTTTAATATATACATATACATATATATATATTAAAAAAAACAGCTTTACTGAGATGTGATTTACATACCATAAAATGTGCTCTTTTACATGCACAATTCAGTGGTTTTAGTACATTCACAAAGTCGTGCAACCATCACCACTATCTAATTCCAGAACGTTTTTGTGATTCCCAAGGAGAAACTCCAAACCTATTAGCAGTCATTGCCCATACCCCCTACCCCCAGTCCTGGGCAATCATTAATCTATTTTTCTATTGCAGATGTTTCATATAAATGGAGTTATACAATACGTGGCCTTTTGTGACTGGCTTTTTTCACTGAGTATAAAGGTTTTAGGGCTTATACATGTTGTAGCATATGTCAGTACTTCACTGCTTTTTCATGAGTGAATAATATACTGAGATGTGATAGATATTCAGAGTCTAATTTTGTTTATCTACTCATAGTTGATGTGCGTTTGGGTTAGAAATTAACATCTTGTACCCCAAACTCCTGACTTGCTAACTACCTTCACTTGGGATTCTTAGGGACTCAACTTCTACAACAATGGGTGTTATCAAGAAATTTTCTCAATAAAGGCAGTTCTGCCCAAAGAGAAGTTCTAGCACGAGATACCAATATAATAAAAAGCTCTCCATCTTATTACAATAAGTACTGTAGACCTACCTGTTTGCTACTTGGTCTTGGATTAGGCTTGTTCAGGGAGAATATTTAGTGTCCTTGAAATCTGGTAAAAAATAAAAGAAGAAGGGTTGCATGAGAGGTGAGGCCAGAGAGACCAATAGGGGCTGCACTGTAAATGACATTTATGTCATGCTGAAATATTTGGATCCCTTCCTATAGCAGTGGAGACTCACAGAAGGCAGGTGAGGTGTGATCAGGGGTGCCCTCACTTCATTTGTGGATTACAAATGGTGGGCAGCTCTCCTATGTTAGAAGACATTTGAGTTGGTCAGAATCTGGAGTGGGGGAAGCTGCTGGATATGAAGTGATGAATTACTGGTTGAAGAGGGAGTCAGAATTGAATGAGGTGAGGGATATGCAAATGAGAATCAAGGGATGGTGGGAAGGAAGCACAGAAAGAGGGGTAATGTGGGATGTTACAAGAGTGTGGACTTTGGAGTCTGACACACTTGGGCTTTGATTTTTCTTTTATCCCTTAGCAGCTCTGTGACTTTAGGCAGCTTACCCAATTTCTCTGATTCACCATTTCCTCATCTTTAAAAGGAGGATAATAATCCTTACCTCACAGCATTTTGTTGTGAGGTTGAAGTGAGGTACCAGCTCCTTTAGCTCATTTTCCTTGTCCCCCTTCCCAGGCAGGCCTGAGAGGCAGGATGGAGGGTGGAGGTCCAGAGTCGGTTCATCACATAACCAAGGGCAGAGGGGAGGGAAGGTTGGGGGAGTTCTGGACCAAGAAAGAGGAAGGAGTTGGGAGAGGAAGGCCAGAACCCAGAGAATCACAGGGCTGGGCCCAAGCAGAAGTATGTCTTCAGGGATAAAATTTCTCTGGAGTTTTGTCCATTTTGAAGGTTCAGACCAACCTCTCCCCCGTCCTCTGACTCTATAAATTCATAGATGTCTCTATAAATTCAAATGATGGCCTCTAGGTCTATTTGAAGTCTGATAAAACTCACACTTAATTGTAGACCTCTTACAGTGGGCCAAATAAAATGAATCCAAAGGCTGAGTTTGGAAGGCACACCTGCCTAGCGCTAGAGTCTGTAACCAGCCACCTTCAGCCTTTCTTGCTTTTTCTTTTTGTGTTTTAAAACTCTTTTCTACTGACATGTCTTGATTTTTTAAACAGTTATTTTGCATCTGCTAATTTTCAGTTCCAAATAATAGTTGATTGAGATGGGAGATCTCTGTGGCTTCTTGCCAGCCTGAGCTGCTGGGACTGCAAGTCAAGTGGAGTTCGGTAACTGCTTCTGAGCCATCCTGGACACTTGCCCCCTCAGAAGTTAATCTCATCCATCTCAGAGTCTCCCACTTATCAGCTGTGCAGAGATATTGCTAGCCTCCAAAAATACTAAAACACTGCAGAAAGCTGTGCATTTGACCTATTGAAGATCACTTGTCTGTGTGTGGAGCCATGACCAGCCTCCAGAAACAAGAAAATGGTATAAAAGCTGTGCGATTGACCTGTTGGGGATCATTCATTGGCACCTCCCCATTGAAGAGAGCAAAGATAATTGAGGCGTGTAATAAGGGGCCCAAGTGCAACTTAAAGTGATTGGAGGCAGCCTATTAAATGAGGGAGTATATTAGTTTTCTAACTCTCTCTTATCAAATTACTAATTTAGAAGCTTAAAATGACACAGATTTGTTAGTTCACTATTTGAACTTCAGAAGTTTTACATGGGCCTCATGGACTAAAAGTATGTATCAGCAGCAGTATGTTTCTTTCTGGAGGCTAAAGGGGAGAATTTGTTTCTTTGCATTTTTCATCCTCTACAGGTTTCCTGCATCTCTTGGCTTATGACACCCTTTTTCAAATTTCAAAGCCAAAAACATTGCATTTCTTTGACCCTTCTTCCATCTTTCTCTCTCTGTCGAGAGTTAGGAAAGCTTCTCTACTCTTAAGACTAGTATAATGTAGTTTCAACTGAACTTCATAAAATATAAACTAAGGCAAGAACTTAAAACTTAAAGAAAAAAAATGTAAAGGTAAGGATATTTCCCAAACATATGCCTGCATTATTTGGATATTTTTGGAGAAATGTATCTAACCCTATCATTATTAAATGAGTATTAAGTCTATCATTATTTTGTTATTTGCCACAGTTTTAATTATTAATATGTTAGTGCAAGTTTAATTTTCATACAAAGACAAATTCATGGCTTAAAAATCCAATCATTTCTTTTTACAAAAACTTATATTAGAATCTAATTTTGTAAAATAAAAGATGTTATTTTTAAAAATGCTTTATATTTATGTAAGATGTTAAGATAAGACAAACTGGGCTTGGGATATATGGGGATTCTGTACTATTTTCAAAACTTGTCTATAAATCCAAAACAACACTAATAAAAAGCTTATTAAAAATAAAAACAAAACCAAATAATTAGAATTAATGATATAAATATTTAAATATCTATATAGAAATGGGTTTAATAAAAGTTAAAGTAAAATTTCTGAGATTAACTTCTGATGGTATTCAAGCACAAATCAAAGTGGCTCTTAAATGTAATTTCTATTATCAATTCAGAAAACAATGACTCACTCTTTAGAAGAAATTGAGTTTGCTTAGATTATTTTAAAATGCCTTGTTATAATTTTCCATTGGCTTCTAGAGCATTTGATCTTTGAACTTGTTTTAATGCACAGTTCAAAGTTAAATGAGTTGAGGAGTAATTAAAGAAAGGGTAGTTATGACTTTTTTTTACTGTTACATAAATGTTACTAAATGAGCGATTGAAAATAATAAACAAGTAATGATTCAGAATACGATATGAGTCTTATAAATACACTATTCCAAATAAGATTTCCTTTCAGCTGAATTTACTTTGATCCTTACAGTGACTGAATTTACACGAATTTTATTTCATGAAACACTTACTTACAATATTTATGTAATTTTACTATATAATTGAAAGATGATTGTCAATTAATTATTGGCTATTAAATGGTATAGCATACTGTACCAGTTATTTTAGGGAATTATATGTACTGATGAAAATATGTGCATTACATACTCTCCAGGAGTCTTACATTCTGCATGAGGAGACAAAACTAACACATCAACAACTGGAGAAAAATAGGCCAAATTACCTCACTAATTGGAAACCATGGACCACAGAACAATAAAGTGTTACTCTAGCTAAGGGAAGAGAGAATAATATGAAATGGAATAATTGGGGAAAGATTCATGATGATAATTTAGATAAATCCTAAAAGAAAATATTAGGAAAAATAAACAGGAAAGGAATAATGATAGATGAGGGAGAGAATGTGTAATGTGTAACAAAGTTACAAAATAGGAATGATAAAGATGTATTTGGATTGCTGAGAAAAAAATGTTTTGAGTAAAGGTGTGAATGTATAGAGAGGAATTGTGAGGAAGAAGAATGAAAGATTAGGCAATATAGGACCATATAATGGGTGGTCTTGAATCAATACAATGCTTGATAATAGCAATAAGCTTAATAAATACATTGTTGCAAAGGTGTTGTGGTGGATGCTTTACATAGGAAGTGCAAAATGTTTGTCTCCATTATAAAGATGTGGTCATTTTGTAACACATCAGAACACAAATACAATATTGCAGCTAAACCATATGATTTCAAATGACAGAAAGATTTACAAAAATATTATGAATTAAAAATTACAAAATTAACTGTATTTTCTCCTTTTGAATGAAACCTGGTATTTGTAATTTTTATAATTTGTGTTATAGTCCCATGAAAAACATGTGTGGAAAAGTTAGTAAAATTGCATAATTCTTACATATTTTAAACAATTCTGTATTGTATGCAAAGGCATTATCTTTGTAATGTGTTCAGAGTATTGCAATTGTTATGAGGCTGTTTAGCACCTTATTGATTTATAAACAGATTAAGTATTATTTTGATAGGAATTCCAGATGGAATCCTTCTAATTTAACTCAAAACCCTTTCAACAGGGGAAAAAAATGTTTAAATGATCAAAATACATAGTCAGTTTTTGTCTAGGATGTAGAAAATTGGAAAGAATATCACTTCCCACCTTGAAACAAAAAAGAACAGGATAACATACAAAATCAGTACTTTTCTTAAAGCTCTCAGAAACTGAGGTCCCAGGGCAATCAGTGGTCTAAACTTCATGAAGAAACAGAACCTTTCAGGTAGAGACAAGGCACAAGCACTGGCTCCCCTGTACAGAGCAGGGTAGAAGGAGATGTAAGCTATTGTAGGAATAGCCGAGAAGAAATCAGATAAAGTTGAAACAACCTGCTAACGGCCGAGTGTGGGATAGTGTAACAGTATGGTACTCCTGAGATTCCTTTTCATGAATGTCCACATGGTATTCATGAGAAGGGAAAAAGGAAGAGCAGCTGATCAGAAAGCCTTCCTCGGTGGTGCAGTTGTGCAGGAATAATTGGCTGCAGCTGTGGGAAAGGCACATGGCCTCAGTCCAGTCTGGAAGCTTCTCTCATAGAACAAGAAGATAACAAACAAACAAAACAAATAAACAACTCTGCCCGTGTGGCAGGAGTAGGACAGTCCTGGGTCCAGGATCCTATAACAATAACATTACAAGTGCACTGTAGGTGACCAGAGTAAAAACAAAGCCTAAATCCGGGTCAGTATTTCACTACACTAAATATGCCCATCTCTGTTCCACTTAATGGTAGACTGTATTGCTAGGGCTGGGGCTCACAGACCCTTCAAACCCATTGTACAAACTGGGTCACAAACTCTTCACCTGCAGGTCCAAGAGCTAGGTAATAGGAAAACAATCCTGGGAGCCATGGTAAAAATTAATAGGCTTTATTCAGATGCAAGCTCAGGTAGCAAGCAGCAGCTGCCCTAGTCGCCTCCTGGGGTGTCCCAAGGGCCCTGTGAATGAGAGCCATTCCTCCTTTATACCTAAGTCCTATAACCCAGGAACACCTAGGTGCCCACACACATCCACAGACAATAGCCAAGGAACAGGCGCATGTGCACAGTTATCATTTACATCAAATGCTCGGTAAGGTTCCAGCCCCCCCCAAGGGACCCTGACCATTTACTTTTCATTTTCCCTACAGTAGACCAAGGTCAAAATCCAGGTTCTGGGTAGGCCATGTTTGTTCCTCACCAAAGGAAGAAATAAAAATTGATTATTAAACGTACAGTATGTAATCAGAAAGTCACTGTAATTATTTATATTCCAGTTGTAAAAATACTTACTTGAATATGTGAATTATGGTGTCTTTGCAATTATTAAAGAGTTGGGGTTCAGACGTTGTCACTAAAGTACTTTGTTATCTTCATTTTCAGTATGTTTTTAATTAAAGAATCTGTCCAGGGATTGCTATATAGATATTCAGATCATACTGACCAAGCCTAGCCAGTGAACTAATAATTCATCATTTAGAAAATTCATTCTGAATATGATCATATCTTCCTAGATGTGCCTCAGATTAAATTGTGTGTGTGTGTGTGTGTGTGTTTAGTGGGGAGAAGGTTTAGGAAGAACACTAGCAAGAAATTTCAAAAACCCAAACCTACCAATTCGATTCTAAACAACATGAGGTTATCCTTTTTGTATAAAATAATATAAGCACACTGTTAACAATTAGAAGTTCTGCTCTTACAGATTTGAGGTTTATGATTAAAACTATGTCTTATAGACATTTGCAAAACCAATTCTATAGCAAACTTCCTCTAAACTATATTTTTTTGTATATCTATGCTCTTACACGTGGTAGAACTCCATTCACAACAAAGAGACTATTTGGTTAATTACTTCATCGGATGTTTACCCCAAAGTGTGATATTTACAAAGAAAATTGTTATATCAATGATACATTAGTTCCTTGTATCTTCTAAGGTGAGTGTAAGCACCAGAATGAGAGGCCTTAGACAAGTGTGATAGGTTATCTACTCTAATTATAATCAGTAGTTAGTAGTGCTCATTTCAGAATAGGTACAAAGTCTAATTTATTGGCAAGAGTATAGGTGCTAATTTTGCTTGTAAATGAAAAGAACAAGTGTTTGCCAATTAAATCAAGCAGCTGCTTCACAGTCAGTAATACTAATAGGTACCAACAAAACTCCAAGCCTTTACTCTAAACTGTTTAATGAACTGCTTTTAATATGTAGTAAACTATAACCCCAATTCCTTTAAAATGCTGGGCTAGGGCTTAGTTATTCATTTTTAATTGACCTGTCAATGTCTCCCCTCTATTTATTATAGTAGGGTAAAGCCAAGTTTAAAAAACTACATTGGATAGAGATTTACATATCAGTATACTTAAATACAGGCATTCTGGATATGTCTGCTTTTGGCATTCATATTTATTGTCTTTTCTGTGTTCAGGCATTTTCTGTTATTTTGTTTAGGATGTTTTTAGATGTGTTTTAGTCATAAAGGACACCGCTAGCTTATGTATTTTTTTTCTATTCATTGTTATGCAAATAACATCCCCGGTTGATAAAAATGATAGAGACAGAAAACTGTAAATGTAATCTTAATTTTCGTAGGTAACTGAACACTGTGTATCTTTGAAACTACTGATAATTTTTGAAAAAAAAAATAATTTGAAAAATATTGAAAAGTTTGATGCCAACCTATGTTCTGATACTAGGAAGCTATATTAGTATGTTTCTGTTGCTTATAACAGATATACCTGGAACTGGGTGATTTATAAAGAAACAAAGTTTACTGTCTACAGTTTTGGAGGCTAGGAAGTCCAAAGTCCAGGGCACTCACCTGGTGAGGGTCTTGGTAGTGCCAACAGTTATCCAGAGGTCTGACCCAGCAGAAAATA
>NW_007736002.1:42466-43631 GCF_000696425.1 Galeopterus variegatus
TATATTAGTATGTTTCTGTTGCTTATAACAGATATACCTGGAACTGGGTGATTTATAAAGAGACAAAGTTTACTGTCTACAGTTTTGGAGGCTAGGAAGTCCAAAGTCCAGGGCACACACCTGGTGAGGGTCTTGGTAGTGCCAACAGTTATCCAGAGGTCTGACCCAGCAGAAAATAGTGTATCAGAGAGAGATTAACATCTCATGTGCTCAAATTTTAAAGCCCTCAGAATGATATCCCCAATAACAATTTTAAATCCACTCATTATGGAATGGTCCTACAGTCTAATCACCTCTTTAAGACTCCACCTTTCACCATGATAGGATTTCCCACCCTCTTAACAGTTACAGTGGGGATTAGGCTTCAATGAGGTTGGGAGGGCATCCAGTCTACAGCAGAAGCTTTGCATCTTTTGTAAATATATTAAAATATAGATTTTAAGTATATTAAAGAGCTATCTACCAAGTCTAAAATGATTAGGACTGCCTGACAAAATCTGTACTATTAACCACCCTTGCTTCGTTACTTTCAAACATCATCATTTTCAAATAGGAACTTAAAAGTAACCTGAATACATGGATGCATATTATAATGATAGCATCTATTATATCAAAGCCATCTTTGGAGTTTTTTAGATTGTATTTGGAAGTGCCATTTTTTTCTGTATTATCTATATTAAAAATCTGTAATTTTCTATGGTGTATCCATGATGAAAAATGCATTTACAATGCATTTAGCTTATATTTAAGATTATACTTGGTAAATTAAGTATTTATAGCCATAAAGCCAAGTATGTTCAAATATATGTTCTATCTACAGCACATATTCACAGAATTTTTGGCAATTGTGTTGGGTAAACTTAAGAAGTACACATTTCATAATGTGTAGTGAAGTTTAGCTTACTATTTTGTCTATTCAGAATTTTACAAAGTAAAGGAATTAAAGGATGCAAATGCATTTCAATTTCAGACCAAAAATAGTTACTTAGGGCCGGCCCAGTGGCGCACTGGATAGTGCGCCGCTTGGGAAGCGCAGCGGCGCTCCCGCCCGAGGGTTCGCATCCCACGTACAGACCGGTTCCCGCTCACTGGCTAAGCGAGGCCCGGGAGCAACACCGAGGGTTGCGATCCCGTTGCCGGTCCCCGGTCCAGTACGGGGGCAACA
>NW_007736002.1:44138-44841 GCF_000696425.1 Galeopterus variegatus
AGCAATCAGGATTTTTTTATTAAATAAAAAAGAGTTAAAGGTTACAACTAAAAAAAAAAAAGCTATCCCAAAGTTACAAAGCAAAATAACTAAAGGCATTTCAATATTTATAATAGCAATCAAAGATGGACCTGAGGGAAAAATTAAGATAAATCTGATTATGATATGATCACACTAAAATAGTGTTCAAGCAGTATATCTACAAGTATTTTTTTTGAAAAAATTGTTAAAATATCACACATTCTTTAAAATTTTTAAGATGAATATTGTTTGAAAATACATTGTATGCATAATAATTGGTAATATTTTATACATGAAAATGTTTTAGATATATTATTTTTCTATTGCTATGTAATAAATTACCATACATTAAGCACAAAACAACAGAAAATATTTAAACAACACAAAAAATCACCTTACACTTTCTGGAGGTCAGAAGTCCAAACCGAAAGAATATTGTTAAAATGTCTATACTTCCAAAAGAGATCTACAGAATTAATGCAATCCCTATCAAATTACCAATGACATTATTCACATAGAAAAAATAATTCTAAAGTTTGTATGGAACAACAAAAGATGCTAAATAGTCAAAGCAATTTGAACAAAAAGAACAAAGCTGGAGGCATCATGCTACCTAACTTCAAAATATACTATAAAGCAAAAGTATAGGAAGCAAAACAGAATAGCACTGGCATAAAACAGA
>NW_007736002.1:45404-70144 GCF_000696425.1 Galeopterus variegatus
CTTTGACAAGAACACATATCAGGGAAATAACAGTCTCTTCACTGAATGGTACTGGAAAAACTGGATATCCATCCACACGCAGAAGAATAAAGCTAGACCTCTATCCCTCACCATTTACAAAAATCAACTCAAAATAGATGAAAGAGTTAAATGTAACACATGAGACTATGAAACTATGAGAAGAAAACATAGAAGAAACACTTCATGACATTTTTGGATAAGTCCCCAAAAGCACAGACAACAAAAGCAAAAATAGACAAATGGGATTTCATCAACTAAAAAACTTCTGTACAGCAACAGAAACAATCACCAGAGTGAAGAGAAAACCTACAGAATGAGAAAAGATATTTGCAAATTATGCATCTGACAAAGGTTTAATATCTGGATTATACAGGCTACTTCAAAAAGTTCACAGAAAAATAAAATTAAAAGATAATACAAATGTTTCCAGGAACTTTTTGATGTACTCTCACATACAGAATTCAAAGAACTCAATAACAAAAAAACAAATAATTGATTTAAAAATGGACAAAAGACCTGAATAGACATTTTTCAAAACAAGACATGCAAATGGCCAATAGTTATATATGAAAAAATGCTCAGCATCACTAATCACCAAGGAAATGCAAATTAAAAGCACAATGAGATATCATGTCATCCTAATTAGAATGGTTATTATTAAAAAAGACAAAAATTAGCTAATGCTAGTGAGGATGTGGAGAAAAGGAACTAATACATTGTTGGTGGGAATATAAATTAGTATAGCTATTATAAGAAATAGTATGAAGGTTTTTAAAAAAAATAAAAATAGAACCATTATATGCAGCAACCCCTCTACTAGGTATATACCCAAAGGAAATGAAATCAGTATGTCAAAAAGATAGATGCACTCCCATGTTTATTGCAGCATTACTAACAGTCATCAAGATATGGAATCAACCTAAGTATTCATCAATGGATAAGTGGTTAAAGAAAATGTGTTTATTGCAGCATTACTAACAGTCATCAAGATATGGAATCAACCTAAGTATTCATCAATGTATAAGTGGTTAAAGAAAATGTATATATATATATATATATACAATGGAATAATATTCATCCATAAAAAAGAATAAAATCCTCTTATTTGCAGCAGCATGGATGAACCTGGAGGACGTTATGTTAAGTGAAATAATCCAGGCACAAAGACAAATATCACATGATCTCACTCATGTGAAATCTGGAAAAGTTTATCTCATAGAAGTAGAAAGTAGAATAGTGGTAACCAGAGGCTGGGAAGGGGCAGGGTTGGGGAATTAAGGACAGGTTGTTCTAAGGGTACAAATTCACAGTTAGGAGAAATAAGTTCTTGTGTTCCATTTGAACAGTAAAATGACTATAGTCATCTTGAATGTTCTCACCATAAAGAAAAGGCAAATGTCTGAGGTGATGGATATGCTAATTACCTTAATCTGATTATTACACATTATATGCATTATCAATTATTACACATTGTATACATCACACTGTACATCATAAATATGGACAGGTATTACCTGTCAATTAAAAATATATAAAAAAAATTAAAAATAAACATTTTCCCATAAAAAAGAAGTCCAGTACCACATGGCTGGAATGTCTTCTCAGGGTATTACAAAGTTGACACAAGGGGTGGGCCAGGCTGAGTTCTGATCTGGAGGCTCTGCAGAAATTTCAATACCAAGCTGAATTCGAAAGCAGTTGAATTCCAAGTAGAATTTATTTCTTGCAGTTGTCGGACTGAGATCCCTATTTTCTTTCTGTTAGTTGGAAGCTGCTCACAGGTTTCACAGGCCACCTGCATTACTTACCACAAGGTCGGCTCCATCTTTCGCCAGCAAGGGTGCATCGGTTCTTTGGTTTCTTCTGTCTCCGAAATCTAGACCCAGATTTAAAGAGTTTATATGATTTTAGTCAGGCCCATCTGAGTAATCTCTCAATCATTAGGTCATTTGATTTGGAAATTGACTTGCATTTGCAAAATTCCTTCACAGTATTATGTACCTAAATTACTATTTGATTGAATAATTGGGCAAAGGCATAGGAGCCTGAGAATATTTGAGACCATCCTCAAATTCCGTCTGTAACAAAAGACAGCTTCATTTCTCCCAAAGTAAATTTTTTCTTTTGGGAAAATAAATAAACCTACTTAAAAGTGTTATGATGTCAGGAAAGAAGATAAAAATAAATAAATCCAACATGATATGAGGAAACTATATTTTCTACTTTTCAAAAGGTAATATCACTTGAACTGATGTGAATTGAAGCGCGAGTGGATATAAGAGGAAAGTGGTTGCATATAACTGTCATTCAGATTCTGGTTAGTGTTTTTTAATTAAGATTTTAAATTACCTTTAAAAAATCATTTAGACACTTAGCAATCATATGTAATTCTTTATTCCCTAAGCATGCACCATATTCAAGCTTAGTTTTGATTTGTAAAGGTATACATCTGATGAGAATTTGCAAACATAAGTTAAAGGTGTAAAATAAATACTTTACTGTTAATTCTGTTTTTGAAAAATAAGCATTTTATCATAGAAATATCAAATATATAAGTGTAAGCAAAATAGTATAATTAACATCCATGTACCCATAACCTAGATTCCATATAATTATCTACCTTCCTTTTTCTTTCTTATCTCCACCAATTCCTGACCACAGCTTGATAACGAAGTTGGTGATGATGATGACAATGATGATTAAAGTTCCTTTTTGAGGTATAATTAAAAATAGTATTTTGTTGTAGGGTGGGGTTTGTTTAGATGACCAAGAATATTAAATTTACTGTCTATTAAATACAGATTTGGAGATATTATAGGTAATTTTTGACACAATTAAAAAATAAAACCATATAAAAGTACAAGTTCTAGAGAAAAGTATAAATGATCAGATGTTAAATGCAGGCATAACTAAAGAGCAATTTTTTAGTACTCAGGCATATATTAAGAAAAATTTCCTGCTAAGTTACCTTAAATGAAGAAGTGATTTAGGTATATTTTATATATTGAAAAATCATTTTAAATGTAAAAATAATTTAAATAAATGCACTCTATTTGTCCATCAAGAAAATAAAACTTGGGCCAAGTCCATGGCGCACTTGGGAGAGTGCAGCGCTGGGAGCTCAGCAGCGCTCCCGCCACGGGTTCGGATCCTATATAGGGATGGCCAGTGCGCTCACTGGCTGAGCGCAGTGTGGCCAGTCTCAAAAAGGACAAAAAAAAAAAAAAGAAAAGAAAACTTACTTATTGGCCTATAAAGAAATATTTCAAAAATTAGTTATTTGTTCTTTTTAGCACACCCTTCCCCTCAAAAGTATCCAAATTTTCCTACATGAGTCTTATACAAAGTTTTTAAAGTAATGTTTTCCTCATGCTTGCCAAAAAAGGAAAAGGTGATTCCTCTCCAAATCTTGAGACTTCTTAGAGTGCATTTTGTTTCCAGAAATGAGTTTAATCATTCAAGTTTCTAAATATTGCACAGACTTTACCCTGAGTCTACATAGATGTATGTACCTTTAAACTTTAAGATAAGCCTAAACGTCGTCTTGTGGAAATTCCATTTGGGCAAGTATTGTGAGCTGGCTCTCCAGCCTTCTCCAACAGTGTTCTCTTGATACCTCAAGATATCATTTCTCCGGTCTCTGGTTTCCATGCATTGACGTTTCTGGCCCTGCACCTATTCTCATGGCCAGCAGTGTTAAAGAAAAAATTATTCTGGCACTTGTTATAATGGTAAGGAAAACTTCAGTTGGGACTACACAATAGTTACCAAGACTATTGCAATAGAGGAGAGAGATAAGGCTCGACTTTGAATGCAGCAAAGACAGCTGGGGAGGGATAGCTGATGAGCAGAATGAGGGAGTCAATGCATGAAAAATGAGACAACAGGAGAAGGGGGAGTTTTTGCTAAACCATCTTAATGGGAATCTTGCTGAAGGCTTATACATTGAAGGTAGGGAATGAGAAATTTGTTCAGATATAAGGGTGATCAAACATCGAGGGTGGGGGATTCTTCATAAACTGACTTATCAGGGTTCCTGGGTGGCCCACCAGACAGGAAAGGGTCAAGGCAGAGACCTAGTCAGGAAGAGGACTCAGAGGAGCCTAACCAAAGTTTGGTCAGGGAGAGAGTCTTTGTCAGCAGCAATCAACATGTGGTGTTTGAACTTTTAACCTCCCTCACTTCAGGTTCCTGTCTGTCAGGGTGAAGAGACAAAGTGGAAACTACTTTTCCTAAGGCCACATCTTGGCGACTACCTAAGCTTCTGATCTAGTGTTTGGGAGCTGTATATACTGGTAGTACTGCCTCTGTAATCTCTCCTTGACAGTCTCAGTACACTCTCCTGCTCAATACAGTGCTTAGGTTATTTCTCCCAAGTTAGTTTATGGCACATGCTTGTAGATATTCCATCAGCATGGCAAAGGCAAACCCCAATTTCAGGTGGACACAGGACACCCTATGGCAGCCTGTATTTGCAAAGCCATAAGAAGAATTCTACCACCTTGCTTTTCAAAAGTCTGTAAGTGGCATACTTTGGAATTCACTGTTTACCAGAGTATATTTTTAATTCCTGTGCTGCTGTGGCCTAACCTGCTATGTGAAACAAATAAGAATTTCTGATTTTCTTCATTGTACTGAGGAAGCAGCCATTTTCTTCCATACGTTCTCTTACTTTTATACTAAAATTTAAACATTCAGTAGTTAGGAGAATTCCAGACAGGAAGCAAGTATAGTCATTGCCAGTAAGTATTGAAACATGCAAATTCATGGAATCAAAACTATATTGTATGAATTCAAAATTCCTTAGTCAATGCTACAGTGTTAAAATGTATTAGTAAGTTTCAGATGTCAAAACTTTCTAACCAGTCTTCTATTAATCTATAGAAGTCCTGGTTTCTGTGTCACTTAAGATACTTCCAGATATGAGTAGCAATAAACACAAATTAAAACAATCTAAGAACTGAAATAATTGATTTTATAACACAAAAAATGTCTAGGTATATGGTAGTGTGACAGATAGACTCTACTGTGGTCCCCATAATCCCTGCCACCTGATGTTTATGCTGTTGCATGATCTCCTTCCCTGAGTACAGGCAGAGACATGACTTGCCACTAATCAGTAGAATACGTAAAGGTAACTGTGGTCCCCATAATCCCTGCCACCTGATGTTTATGCTGTTGCATGATTTCCTTCCCTGAGTACAGGCAGAGACATGACTTGCCACTAATCAGTAGAATACGTAAAGGTAATACATGTATGTGATTATTTGTACATGATTTCATGACCCAAGACTATAAACCATATTACTAGAAGATGATCTGCTTGATGACTTTGACTTTGAGAAAGTAAGTGATAACGTTAGTAAGGGCTATGTGGCAAGAACTGAGTGCAGCCTCCAGCTGACAGCCAGCAGGGAACTGAGGCCTCAGTCTGACATCCCTCAAGGAACTTAATTCGTCCAACAATCATGTGAGCTTGAAAGCATATCCTTCTTCAGTTGAGCTTCAGAGGAGACCACAGTCCTGATGACAGCCTGACTGCTGTATTATGAAACACTGAAACAAAGGACCCAGCTATGTTGTGCCGATAGTCTTGACTCACAAAAACTGTACTAAATGTGTGTTATTTTAAGGCACTAATTTCATGGCAATATTGTTACACAGCAATACATAACCAGCACAGGCATCTGGAAAGTTGGCTAATTCAGCACTTCAAAAACATGGCTCTAGGTCTTTGTTGATGTTATTGCTGCAGAACTAACCATCTCAAATTTAGTGGCTTAAACCAACCATCATTTTATTATGCTCATGAACTGTGAGTGAGGAATTCTTGCAAGGCTCAACTGCATAATTATTCTATTCCCTATGTCTTGGTAGTATTTAATTCATGGGTGACCTGGTCTAGAAAGTCCAAAAAGGCAAATTCGCATGCCTAGTACCTTGACAAGAATACCTGGAAGTCTGGAAGACCTGAATCAGCTGAGCCACTCCCCCTCTTCATATACCTGCAGGCTTTCTTCACGTGGTCTCCCCAGCAGTCAGGTGGATTGCTCACATGGCAGCTAAGGGCTCTAAGAGCCAGTGATCTGAGAGACAAGAAGTAAAAGCTTTCAGTCCCTGACAGGTCCAGCCTATTGGTCAAAGCAATTATAGGATTTGGTCAGATCAAAAGAGAGGTGATGATAGATGCACTTATTAATGACGGGATGTTAAAGAAATTTTGGCTATCTTTAATCCACCACGGTAAGCATCTTGGTTATTCTTTGAAGGTCAGAAGCTGTCTTCTCAGTGCCAAATACTCTAAATACACAATTATGCCCAAAGGTAAGAAGAAAAACTCATGTCTTCTGTCTTTTTTTCAAAGACTGAGGAAAGTTCCCCAAGAAGATTTCTGTAACAAGTTGTATGGCATTCCCAGACCTATGGTAATCACATAATATTTGGCTTAGACAAGTTAACATTCACATACCATATATGAACATCATTAAATTTTTATAAAAACTGTATTAGGTATTATTAATATCCTAATTTTATAATTTTTATTCCTTCAAGTGTGCTGATTCCTAAAAGTCTATGGTATGAGTGACTGTTGAATTAGCCAACCTCTGTATATTTTACAGATAGTCAATGTCTTAAATGATGGAAATGTAATAACAAAATTTATACAAATATAAATGATTTGCTCTCATATAGCTTACATTCCCAGAGTATGATATAAACTATCAACATGTAAGCAAATAAGTAGAGGAATTATTAAATGTTATATTCTATGGAAAAAACAGGGGAGGGAAAGAATGTATTGAAGAACAGATCATATATGTTGTTAATGCTTTCCAGAGTCAAAGACAAAAAAATTACAAATAAATTGTATCATTTTAAAATATCAAATTCTTTTTGGGTTGCTTTGCTAAAGGCATAATGAATATATTAAAATGTGAATATTTAAAGTTATTCAATTTATGATTTGGAAACATTCTAAAGACTACCAAAATAATGTGTAAGAAATATAGCTTGAAGATAACTACACACCTGTCCATAACTAATTAAAAGACTAAGTGCTGTGGTCCACATTTTTCAATCTCATATTTTAAAAATTGTGTATTTGGGGCCAACCCCGTGGCTCACTTGGGAGAGTGTGGCTCTTGGAGCGCCGAGGCCGCGGGTTCGGATCCTATATAGGGATGGCCAGTGCGCTCACTGGCTGAGCGTGGTGCGGGCGGCACCAAGCCAAGGGTTACGATCCCCTTCCCAGTCCCCGCCCCCAAAATAATTGTGTATTTGTGATGCCAAAAATATACAATAGGGAGACATTGCTAATTTCAGCATTTAATACTGACATAGTACATTAATATTTATTTTCACTGTTAATTATTGAAACCAAAATGCTTTTTATTTTTAGCATTTTAAATTGGAGTGATGAGACTTTTATTACCATCATTATTCTCCAGGCATGAGAACTTTCAGTATCATAATGACATGAAGTACAATCTGCCTCAAAGCCACAAACTGTGTTCATGACATGCCACTTGATAAAGGTTTATATAAGGACGTAAGACAGGCATGAAAAACAATTGTTCATGCTACTTTCTCATCATATTCATGAAAAAAAATTGACTACATCAAATGAATTTTATTTCCACTTTTTCCAGAATACAAAGTGATTCCTTCTGTCTGTCTGTCTCTCTCTTTCTTTTTCTTTGTTTCTTCCTCTCTCTTTCTCTCTGTCTTTCTGGTTATTATTGTTGTGTGTCTTTTCATAATGAAACATTTGTTAAGATAGAGTATATCTCCCACATTGTTCCCCTCTCAAATACATGCTGTTCTTCTTTTTAGGTGTGCCTAAAATGTTAATCTGCATAAATAATACAATTGTAACACAATATTATAGATGTGAAAACAAGATTACCTTAAATGTAGGCAAACATATATCTTCTTTGAAAGTGGTGTCCACTTTCTCTTATCTTTTCCATGCCTCAGTCTTAAGGAACATTAACAGTTACAATTTCTAGAAGTTTTACCCAAGGAAAACACATATATTAAAGGGGAAGAACCTGGAAACAAATAAAGATTACTGTTACTTTCACTTTTCATGGTATTAAAAGAAAATCTTCTCAGCAAAGTATTTGTCAATTTGTTTATACTAAGATATGAATGACTAGAAACTTTTGCTATCACCCAAGGTAATGATATTTAATGAGCCCAAAATTCTATCCACAAATTATTCCTAGAACACGAGGCATTCATAAATAGTGTAAACAGATTTATAGTGATTTTTTTGTGGATTGTAATAGGAATTTTCTGGGGGCCTTTGAAATCACATCGTGTACACCCTATACATTCATAATAGTGACAATGTCCAGAAATGCAACAATTGATTTCCTAATGGAATTGGCATACAGAAATTCATTCGACATTAGTATTTTTTACTAGGTAAGTATACAATGTTCTTCACGTAACTACATTGGAATTTTTATATCTTCTGCTCTAAGAAGTGGATCTTTTTATGACACTCCTTCAAAATACATAGTAGTCAAAGAAGAAATAAATATTTCATTGTTAATAAATTTTGTACTTGCTATAGATTTTGGTAATTGTAGCAGACACTGCTGCTGTGTGGGTGGTCCATAACAGACATGCTCCAGCCAGACACACCAGAAGGGTGGCCTGTTGATGCTGTCACTGCAAGGAGAGCCTATTGCCACTGCAGCAGCTACTGCCACCAGAGCAGCCATCATCACAATGCAGGCGGCCTACCAAACCGTCGATTGCAATGACAAAGAAAGGTTCACCAGTGGAGTCTGGGAAAAGATGTGAGCAAATGCACAACCATGACCCAGTGTCCCGGCCCAACCCACAAGTGGTGTTATACTGCCACCCACAGCAATGCACCTGGAGGTGGGAGGTACGTGTGCAGCCCATATAACTGCCTTAATCTGGGGAAAGATACACACAGAACGCCTGGAGAATTCAGAAACCCAGGACAGACAAAGAGAGTAAGGAAGAAAATTCCCAACGACCACTGACTCATCTCCCAAATGGGGAAAACAAGGACCCAGGAGGAGCTGCTGACAGTAGGAAAGAGGAAAGAGAACCCCACTCAGGTCATCCATTCAAACTGAAGAGCTCCAATATAGCCCTGTGTACCAATCAGGGTCACAGGATGCTAGACAGGGTGCCAATGAGCCCTCCCAGGATCACCCACACCAGCTAAAGAGTGACAGAGCACCCAGACACTTCTTTCAAGAACTCAGATCACCCAAATCCTCAATGACCCAACAGAGGGTCACTAAGCTCAGCAAGAAATCACTAAAGCCCCAGTGCCTAGGACATGAAGGCACACACAGGCAACTCCAACATTGAAAATGGCCAATTTACCCCCACACAGACTACACTACTGTGTTTTCCCAGAACTGATATTAAAATATCCTACTCAACAGTCAATATAAAATACATCTACAGGAGGAAGTCTCTCTCCTCAAAGGTCACTCCAGAGTGATAGAAGAAGCAATACCATATGCTACACCATATGACCAGACATCAATGTATAGATACTAAAAATATGAAAAAACAACCAAACAAACAAGAAAATATGACACTACCAAAGGAATAAAATAATTTTCAAGTATCAGACCCCATAGAGCAGGAAATCTTGAAATGGCTAAAAAGGAATTCTGAGAAACAATCTTAAGGAAACTTGATGAGATACAAAAAGACTTAGACAACACAACGAAAAGAGAAAAACTCCAGGATATGAAAGAGGAAATTTACCAAGAGATTAATACCTTACAAAACATTGTAGCAAAACTCCTGGAACTGAGAAATTCATTCAATGAAATAAAAATAAATAAATAAAAAGAACCACAACCAAGAACTTAAGCAGAAGGCTAGAGCAAGAAGAAAAAAGAATTTCTGATTTTAAAGATAGTCTTTTCAAAATGCCCACACAGGCCAAAAAAAATAAAAAAGAAAAAAAAAGAAAAAAAGAAAAAAAGAAAAGAAATCTTAAAAATGAAGAAAATCTAAGAGACCTAGCACATAGCCTTAAGTGTACCTTCTTGAAGTCTATCAAAATAGAGACACATCATATCAAAAACCTGTGGGATACTGAAAAAGCAGTATGAAGGGGGAAGTTTATTGCCATAAATGCTTACATCAAAATAGAANATGTCTTGGTAGTATTTAATTCATGGGTGACCTGGTCTAGAAAGTCCAAAAAGGCAAATTCGTATGCCTAGTACCTTGACAAGAATACCTGGAAGTCTGGAAGACCTGAATCAGCTGAGCCACTCCCCCTCTTCATATACCTGCAGGCTTTCTTCACGTGGTCTCCCCAGCAGTCAGGTGGATTGCTCACATGGCAGCTAAGGGCTCTAAGAGCCAGTGATCTGAGAGACAAGAAGTAAAAGCTTTCAGTCCCTGACAGGTCCAGCCTATTGGTCAAAGCAATTATAGGATTTGGTCAGATCAAAAGAGAGGTGATGATAGATGCACTTATTAATGACGGGATGTTAAAGAAATTTTGGCTATCTTTAATCCACCACGGTAAGCATCTTGGTTATTCTTTGAAGGTCAGAAGCTGTCTTCTCAGTGCCAAATACTCTAAATACACAATTATGCCCAAAGGTAAGAAGAAAAACTCATGTCTTCTGTCTTTTTTTCAAAGACTGAGGAAAGTTCCCCAAGAAGATTTCTGTAACAAGTTGTATGGCATTCCCAGACCTATGGTAATCACATAATATTTGGCTTAGACAAGTTAACATTCACATACCATATATGAACATCATTAAATTTTTATAAAAACTGTATTAGGTATTATTAATATCCTAATTTTATAATTTTTATTCCTTCAAGTGTGCTGATTCCTAAAAGTCTATGGTATGAGTGACTGTTGAATTAGCCAACCTCTGTATATTTTACAGATAGTCAATGTCTTAAATGATGGAAATGTAATAACAAAATTTATACAAATATAAATGATTTGCTCTCATATAGCTTACATTCCCAGAGTATGATATAAACTATCAACATGTAAGCAAATAAGTAGAGGAATTATTAAATGTTATATTCTATGGAAAAAACAGGGGAGGGAAAGAATGTATTGAAGAACAGATCATATATGTTGTTAATGCTTTCCAGAGTCAAAGACAAAAAAATTACAAATAAATTGTATCATTTTAAAATATCAAATTCTTTTTGGGTTGCTTTGCTAAAGGCATAATGAATATATTAAAATGTGAATATTTAAAGTTATTCAATTTATGATTTGGAAACATTCTAAAGACTACCAAAATAATGTGTAAGAAATATAGCTTGAAGATAACTACACACCTGTCCATAACTAATTAAAAGACTAAGTGCTGTGGTCCACATTTTTCAATCTCATATTTTAAAAATTGTGTATTTGGGGCCAACCCCGTGGCTCACTTGGGAGAGTGTGGCTCTTGGAGCGCCGAGGCCGCGGGTTCGGATCCTATATAGGGATGGCCAGTGCGCTCACTGGCTGAGCGTGGTGCGGGCGGCACCAAGCCAAGGGTTACGATCCCCTTCCCAGTCCCCGCCCCCAAAATAATTGTGTATTTGTGATGCCAAAAATATACAATAGGGAGACATTGCTAATTTCAGCATTTAATACTGACATAGTACATTAATATTTATTTTCACTGTTAATTATTGAAACCAAAATGCTTTTTATTTTTAGCATTTTAAATTGGAGTGATGAGACTTTTATTACCATCATTATTCTCCAGGCATGAGAACTTTCAGTATCATAATGACATGAAGTACAATCTGCCTCAAAGCCACAAACTGTGTTCATGACATGCCACTTGATAAAGGTTTATATAAGGACGTAAGACAGGCATGAAAAACAATTGTTCATGCTACTTTCTCATCATATTCATGAAAAAAAATTGACTACATCAAATGAATTTTATTTCCACTTTTTCCAGAATACAAAGTGATTCCTTCTGTCTGTCTGTCTCTCTCTTTTTCTTTGTTTCTTCCTCTCTCTTTCTCTCTGTCTTTCTGGTTATTATTGTTGTGTGTCTTTTCATAATGAAACATTTGTTAAGATAGAGTATATCTCCCACATTGTTCCCCTCTCAAATACATGCTGTTCTTCTTTTTAGGTGTGCCTAAAATGTTAATCTGCATAAATAATACAATTGTAACACAATATTATAGATGTGAAAACAAGATTACCTTAAATGTAGGCAAACATATATCTTCTTTGAAAGTGGTGTCCACTTTCTCTTATCTTTTCCATGCCTCAGTCTTAAGGAACATTAACAGTTACAATTTCTAGAAGTTTTACCCAAGGAAAACACATATATTAAAGGGGAAGAACCTGGAAACAAATAAAGATTACTGTTACTTTCACTTTTCATGGTATTAAAAGAAAATCTTCTCAGCAAAGTATTTGTCAATTTGTTTATACTAAGATATGAATGACTAGAAACTTTTGCTATCACCCAAGGTAATGATATTTAATGAGCCCAAAATTCTATCCACAAATTATTCCTAGAACACGAGGCATTCATAAATAGTGTAAACAGATTTATAGTGATTTTTTTGTGGATTGTAATAGGAATTTTCTGGGGGCCTTTGAAATCACATCGTGTACACCCTATACATTCATAATAGTGACAATGTCCAGAAATGCAACAATTGATTTCCTAATGGAATTGGCATACAGAAATTCATTCGACATTAGTATTTTTTACTAGGTAAGTATACAATGTTCTTCACGTAACTACATTGGAATTTTTATATCTTCTGCTCTAAGAAGTGGATCTTTTTATGACACTCCTTCAAAATACATAGTAGTCAAAGAAGAAATAAATATTTCATTGTTAATAAATTTTGTACTTGCTATAGATTTTGGTAATTGTAGCAGACACTGCTGCTGTGTGGGTGGTCCATAACAGACATGCTCCAGCCAGACACACCAGAAGGGTGGCCTGTTGATGCTGTCACTGCAAGGAGAGCCTATTGCCACTGCAGCAGCTACTGCCACCAGAGCAGCCATCATCACAATGCAGGCGGCCTACCAAACCGTCGATTGCAATGACAAAGAAAGGTTCACCAGTGGAGTCTGGGAAAAGATGTGAGCAAATGCAGAACCATGACCCAGTGTCCCGGCCCAACCCACAAGTGGTGTTATACTGCCACCCACAGCAATGCACCTGGAGGTGGGAGGTACGTGTGCAGCCCATATAACTGCCTTAATCTGGGGAAAGATACACACAGAACGCCTGGAGAATTCAGAAACCCAGGACAGACAAAGAGAGTAAGGAAGAAAATTCCCAACGACCACTGACTCATCTCCCAAATGGGGAAAACAAGGACCCAGGAGGAGCTGCTGACAGTAGGAAAGAGGAAAGAGAACCCCACTCAGGTCATCCATTCAAACTGAAGAGCTCCAATATAGCCCTGTGTACCAATCAGGGTCACAGGATGCTAGACAGGGTGCCAATGAGCCCTCCCAGGATCACCCACACCAGCTAAAGAGTGACAGAGCACCCAGACACTTCTTTCAAGAACTCAGATCACCCAAATCCTCAATGACCCAACAGAGGGTCACTAAGCTCAGCAAGAAATCACTAAAGCCCCAGTGCCTAGGACATGAAGGCACACACAGGCAACTCCAACATTGAAAATGGCCAATTTACCCCCACACAGACTACACTACTGTGTTTTCCCAGAACTGATATTAAAATATCCTACTCAACAGTCAATATAAAATACATCTACAGGAGGAAGTCTCTCTCCTCAAAGCTCACTCCAGAGTGATAGAAGAAGCAATACCATATGCTACACCATATGACCAGACATCAATGTATAGATACTAAAAATATGAAAAAACAACCAAACAAACAAGAAAATATGACACTACCAAAGGAATAAAATAATTTTCAAGTATCAGACCCCATAGAGCAGGAAATCTTGAAATGGCTAAAAAGGAATTCTGAGAAACAATCTTAAGGAAACTTGATGAGATACAAAAAGACTTAGACAACACAACGAAAAGAGAAAAACTCCAGGATATGAAAGAGGAAATTTACCAAGAGATTAATACCTTACAAAACATTGTAGCAAAACTCCTGGAACTGAGAAATTCATTCAATGAAATAAAAATAAATAAATAAAAAGAACCACAACCAAGAACTTAAGCAGAAGGCTAGAGCAAGAAGAAAAAAGAATTTCTGATTTTAAAGATAGTCTTTTCAAAATGCCCACACAGGCCAAAAAAAATAAAAAAGAAAAAAAAAGAAAAAAAGAAAAAAAGAAAAGAAATCTTAAAAATGAAGAAAATCTAAGAGACCTAGCACATAGCCTTAAGTGTACAAACATCTGAGTCATGGGTGTTCCAAAAAGGAAGGATAAAGAAAAATGAATTGAAAACACATTCAATAAAATAACAGTAGAAAAATTCCCAGGTATAGGGAGAGACACAGATCTTCATATCTAGGAGACTCAAAGATCCCCAAACACATTTAATTCAAAAAGATCCTCTCCAAAACATTATGGTCAAACTTCCAAAACCCAAAGACAAAGAGAGAATCCTAAGAAGAGCAAGAGAAAAGTGTCAATTAAACTATAATGGAGTCCTCATCAGACTAGCAACAGATTTCTAAACAGAAACTCCACAGGCCAGAAGAGAATGGTATGATATACTCAAAATATGAAAAGAAAAAAAAAATGCCAGCTAAGAACATTAACTGCCAGCCAAGAATACTATACCCAGCAAGGCTATCCTCGGAAATGAAGGAGAAGTAGTGTATTTCCTAGACAAACAAGAACTGGGAGTTCATCACCACATGCTGATCCCTACAAGAAATCCTCAGAGGAGTCCTGCATCTAGAATCCAAAAAATGGTACTCACTACCATTAATATACAAGAAAGAACAAAACCTATAGTGGAACAAAAATGCAAATGAGAAAGAGAAAGAAACTATATCTTACCACCTCAAAAAAATAACAGCACTGAAGACAAACTATAAGAGGGGAAGAAAAGAAAAAATAAATATTTATAACATCCAAATGAATATCAATAAAAAGGAGTAAAACAATACTTTTCAATAAAAACTTTAAATGTAAATGGATTATTCCTGATTCAAAAGACACTGACTGATTGAATTAAAAAGCTAGACCTAACTATGTGCTGTCTACAGAGACTCATGTCACCTGTAAAAGCACACACAAGCTAATAAGAAGGGATAGAAAAAGATATGCCACACAAATGGAAAGCAAAAATGAGCAAGAGTAACTGTTCTTAAACTGGATAAAATAGACTTTAAACCAAAAACCATTAAAAGAGACAAAGAAGGCCATCATATAATGAGAAAGGGATGTATCCAGCAAGAAGACATAATCATCATAAGTATATATACATCTGACAATGGAGCACCCAGATATATAAAGCAAACATTATTAGACCTGAAGAAAGAGATAGATCCCAATACAATAATACTTGGGAACCTGAACATAACTGTCTCAGCATTGGACAGATCATCCAGGAAACAAATCAACAGAGAAACACAAGATGTAAATTATCCTTAGGCCAACTGGATTTAGACCAACTGTACTTGGCTGATATCTATGGAACATTTCATCCAACAACCACAGAATGTACATCAGCACATGGAACATTCTCCAGGGTATACCACATGTTAGGTCAAAAACCAAATCACAACAAATTGAAGCCAATGAAATCATTTCTAGTATCTTTTCAGACCAAAATGGATTAAAACCAGAGATCAATTACAAGTAAAATTCCGGAAACTGTACAAATACATGGAAATTAAGCAACATGATTCAAATGACTTATGGGTTCAAGAAGAAATTAAATAGGAAATCAACAAACTTCTTGAAGTCTATCAAAATAGAGACACATCATATCAAAAACCTGTGGGATACTGAAAAAGCAGTATGAAGGGGGAAGTTTATTGCCATAAATGCTTACATCAAAATAGAAAGATTCCAAATAAACAATCAAATACTACACTTCAAAGAAGTAGAAAGACAAGAACGATCCAACCCAAATTAGTAGACATAAAGAAATAATTAAGATCAGAGCATAACTAAATGAAATAGTGACCCCCAAAATGATAGAAAAGATCAATGAAACAAAAACAATTGTTTTTGAGAAGATAAACAAAACAGACAAACCATTAGCTAGCCTAAGTAAAAAGAGAAGAGAGAAGGTCAAAATAACAAAAATCAGACATTACAATCAATACCATAGAAATACAAAGAATCATTAGAGACTATTATAAAACACTATATGCCAACAAATTTGAAAACCTAGAGGAAATGTATAAATTTGTGGACACATACAAACTACCTAGACTGAACCAAGAAGACATAGAAAACCTGAACAGGCCAATAACAAGCAAGGAGACTGAAGATGCAATCAGCAGTCTCCCAATGAAGAAAAGAATAGAACTGGATTGTTTCATTGCCAAATTCTACCAAGCCTTTAAAGAGGAATTAATACCAATACTCTTCAAACTGTTCCAAAAATTGAAACAGAGGTCATTCTTCAAAACTCTTCTTTGAGGTGAGCATCATGCTGATAACAGAAAACAACAAAAAAAGAAAACTATAGGCCAACATATCTGATGAACATAGATACAAAAATCCTCAACAAAATATTAACGAACAGAATACAGCAACACATCAAAAAAATTATACACCATAATTAAGTGGGATTTATCCAGGGATTCAAGGATTGTTCAACATACGCAAATTAAGAAATGTGATATACTTTGTCAACAAAGTTAAGGGCAAAAAAACAGATGATTATCTCAAGAGATGAAGAAAAAGTATTTGATAAAATTCATATTTCTTCATCATAAAGTCTCTCAGCAAATTAAGTACAGAAGGAACATACCACAACACAATAAAAGCCATACAGAACAAATATACCACCAATGTCATCCAGAACAGGAAGACAAGGATGCACACCCTCATCACTCCAGTTTAACATAGTATTAGAAGTACTAGTCAGGGGCTGGCCCAGTGGTGCACTCGGTAGAGGGCGGCGCTCCCGCCGAGGGTTTGGATCCCATATAGAGACCGGTCCGCTCACTGGTTGAGCGCGGTGCGGGCATGACACCAAGGGTTGCGATCCCGTTTCTGGTCATGAAAAAAGACAAAAAAAAGGGGGTAAAAAAAAAGAAGTACTAGTCAGAACCATCATGCGAGAGAAGGAGAAAAGGGTATTCAGACTGGAAAAGACAAAGTCAAACTGTCCCTGTTTGCAGATGACATGATCCTATATATAGACAAAGCTAAAGACTCCACCAACAAAGTCTTAGAGTTGATAAACATTTAAGTAAAGTTGTAAGATACAAAATCAACCTGTGAAAATCAATAGTGTTTTTATACTCCAATAATGAACTAGCAGAAAAAGAATTCAAGAAAGTAAACCCATTTACAACAGCCACCAAAAAGTAAACTGTGAAAATCGATAGTGTTTTTATACTCCAATAATGAACTAGCAGAAAAAGAATTCAAGAAAGTAAACCCATTTACAACAGCCACCAAAAAGTAAAATAAAATAAAATGCCTAGGTATAAATTTAACCAAGGGAGTAAAAGATCTCTACAATGAGAACTATAAATCACTTACTAAAGAGGACAAAAAAAGATGAAAAGACATTCCATGCTATTGGATTGGAAGAATTAACATTGGGAAAATGTTGATACTACCCAAATCAATCTACAGATTCAATACAGTCCCCATCAAAATACAAGTGACATTCTTCATAGAAACAGAAAAAAATAATCCTAACATTCATATGGAACAACAAAAATCACAAACAGCCAAAGAAATCCTGAGGAAAAAAAAATATGCAATTGAGGAAATAATATTACCTGACTACAAATCATACTGTAAGCTGTATTAGCCCAAACAGCATGGTACTGGCATAAAAACAGACACTCAGACCAATGTGATGTAATAGAGAACCCAGAAAATCATCCCACATACTTATAGCAAAGTGATCTTTGACAAAAAAACATACATTAGGGAAAAAACTTCATTTTTAATAAATGTTGCTGTGAAAACTGAACATTCATATGTAGAAGAATAAATCTGGACTCATACCTTTTACAATGGACCAAAATCAACTAAAGATGTATTAAATACTTAAATGTAGGAACTGAAACAATAAAACTCCTAAAAGAAGATGGGAAACACTTCAGGAAGTAGGACTGGGCAAAGACTTTATGAATAAGACCTCAAAAGCACAGGAAGAGAAGAAAAATAAACAAATTGGATTATATCAAACTAAAAAGCTTCTGTACAGCAAAAGAAGCAGTTAACAGAGTGAAAAGACAACCTACAGAATGGGAGAAAGTATTTGCAGACTATGGATCTGACAAGGCAGTAATAAACAGAATATGCAAGGAACTCAGACAACTTGACAGTAAAAAATCAAGTAACCCAAATAAAAAATGGGCAAAGGGAATGAATAGGCATTTCCCAAAGGAAGATATACAAATGGCCAACAGACACATGAATACTCAACAGTGCTAATTATCAGGGAAATGCAAATCAAAACTACATTGAGATATCATTTCACCCCAGTTAGACTGGCTATTATCAAAAAGACAGAATAACAAATGCTGGTGAAGATGCAGCAAAAGGGAGACCACCCTACACTGTTGCTGGGACTGTAAATTAGTGCAGTCATTATGGAAAATGGTATGGAGGTTCCTCAAACAACTACAGATAGAATTGCCATATGATCTAGGAATTCTATTGCTGGATGGGATGTATACCCAAAAGAATGCACATCATCATGTCAAAGGGATATCTGCACTCCCATATTTATTGTAGCTCTATTTACAATAGTCAAGATATGGAACCAACCTAAATGATCATAGACAGATGAGTGAATAAGGAAAATATGGTATATTTGCACAATGGAATACTACTATGCCATAAAAATGATTGAAATATTGCCATTTGCAGCAACATGGTTGAACTTAGATAAAATTATGTTAAGTGAAATAATCCAAGGAAAGGGGAAGGGAACAGAGGTTAGTGAGAAATTCATAAATGGCCACAAAAATGATTATGTTCTGTACTGTTGAATATACTAATTATCCTGATTTGAGCATTAAATATTATACACAGTTATTGATATCCAACACTATTCCCCGCAGATGTGTATAATCAATTACATTTCAATATTTTTTTTTGTTTACCCAGAAGAGGTAGTAGGCTCACTTTGGTCTTTTTATAATCATAAATTTTCTGGAATATCTAAGCCTGACTCCTACCTATGATTGAATCTATGATATCTAGAGATAACTGTAGCAGGACCCTTACTGACATGGTCTTCTGTTAGCCATTTCAGTGAAGTACTTTTTCTGGCTAGGTTTTAATTTCAGGATGTTTCTATCACCATTTATGTAAATGTGCGTATGTGTGTGTTTGAACAATAAAAATTATGATTAATAGTATTAAATCATAACAAAATATATATTGTACTTAAATGTTATAAAATATAATTTTCCTTTGTTTTTAATTTTAATAACAATGTTACATATAAAGCTTAATAATTATACTAATAGGAACAAATTTTAACATTTTACATAAAATTAATAGCCCTGCATTCTTACTTTTAAAGTTAATCAACTCAGTGACTTTGATTGTTCATTCTAATACTTAACAGTTGAATACTACAAACAGAATGAATGCATTGATTAGTCAATCTAGTTTTTCTATGGGAAGAGTTTACTTATTTTGGCATTTTGATATATTGATCTGTGATGTCCATTCCAAAAAATATCCTATAGTTAAAGATTGAATAAAATGTGAAAGAAATTTAATATTTAAGAATTAATTGGTGCTATGCATTTGGTTTAGATTAGAGACAAGATATCTTGTATTAAATGGACCCTGCATTTGGGAGGCTTTTGCTTTCTCCTGTCTGGCTAGAACAGTTTCTACCCAGTCAGGCTCACTTAGTTTGGCACATTTTACTCTCTTCCAGATGATATAACAGATCTGTTGCTGTTTCATATTCTTCCCTAACATTGTTTTAGTTCTCACTTACTCATCAACTTATTCCAGATCCAGTCAGCAAATTCATATGTCTTTCTTCTGTTTATTCACTAATTATTTACTTTATGAAGTGTCCTTGCTCTGATCTGATGAACATGACATTATTTTATAGTTTTAATATAAAGATTATCCTATGGGATTTCTATGCAAGTCATTTAACACTGCATTCTATTTTCTAGTTGTATTCATCACTAAAGAATTAATTCATCCCTTATAAAAACCTAATGGTGAATTTCCCTTGCTTTTGGCAGGCTAACAGACAGTAAAAATAATATGAATTGACATTATATGTGATGCCTCTGGTTCATTAGAATTTAACACTTTGAGTAGTATAACTCTAAGTGCTCTGTTGTTGTTTTACCATAACTTACTATAGCTGAGAGCTTTACAAACTTGTCTGAGGAGTGTAAAGTGTGTCAATATTCCATGGTGTCACAAAAGGCAAGCAGCAGGAGTTCTAAGGTAGTTAACTACGGAGGGTGAACTACTATATCAGTTTGCAAAACTAAAAATATGATGTGCTGTTTTCTAATTTAGAACAATATTAAAATGTTCAAGTCAATATCTTCTTAGTCTTTAATAAGAATTTTATACTTACAATATTCTCTGTATTTTTTTTTATCACAGTTCAACTTAAAACATTTAAGTTTTACCATATGCTTGTCTACTGGTTGTAAGTGGTTTTATGGCTATGGATATAATAGATGCACATACACTCATGAATACACTTTTTATCTCATACCTGAAAATCAGTATGTGTGTTATATAGGCTTTAGAAAAGTGATTCTTATAGTCTTTTCTGGAGCCACATAGGGATCCCCAAACCCTTTTGTGGCTCTGTGAGTACAAAACTATTATTTTCACAGTAATACCATGACATTTTTTTTTCTTTGTCCTTTTTTGTGACCACACTCAGCCAGTGAGCGCACCGGCCATCTCTATATAGGATCTGAACCCTTGGCGGGAGCACCACTGCACTCCCAGCGCCGCACTCTCCCGAGTGAGCCAGGGGGTCGGCCCAGTCCTTTTTTGTGACCACACTCAGCCAGTGAGCGCACCGGCCATCTCTATATAGGATCTGAACCCTCGGCGGGAGCACCACTGCACTCCCAGCGCCGCACTCTCCCGAGTGAGCCAGGGGGTCGGCCCAATACCATGACATTTTATTTGCATTTTTCAACCTCATTCTCTCTCACAACTGTCTGTTTGCAGATGTGAGCTATCACAATGCTTTGAACAAGAAAAGGAAGATGAGAACCCAGATGACTTCTCTCAACCCAAGCATTAAGGAAGAGTTGCAAAAATATAAAGCAAGGTCACTTTTTAAATTGGGTTTTTTTATTGTTTAGGAAATTATAGTTTTATAAAAATTGATTTAGTAATAGTTTTAAACCTTTTAGCTTTAATTTCTAGTGTAGTAAATATATGCAAAATAAACAAAAATTTCTTGGTTCAGCAAAAGAAGTTCTAAGAAGAAAGTTTATGGCAATAATTTTCAATGTAAAAAGGAAAGAAAGAAATATCAAATAAACAATCTAAATTCATACATCAAAGAACTAGAAAAAGAAGAACCAATTAAGCCCAAAGTCAACAGAAGAAAGAAAATAATGAAGGGCTGAGCAGAAATAAGTAAAATAGAATCATAAAAACAGCAGAAAAGACCAATTAAACTGAGAGTAGGTTTTTCAAAATCATAATCAAAATTCACAAAACTTTAGCTAAATTAACTGAAAAAAAGAAGACTCAAATAAATAAAATCATAAGTGAAAGAGAGGACATTACAACTGACACCACAGAAATCCAAAGGATAGGAGACTACAATATATAATGAACAATTATATGCCAGCCAATTGGAAATAATAGAAGAAATTGATAAACTCCTGGAAACATACAATCTACCAAGGTTGAGTTATGAAGAAATAGAAATAAAGCACAGCACAGTAATGAGTAAGGAGATTAAGTCAGTAATCAAAAAACCCCCCAAAGAGAAAACCTAGCACCTGATGACTACACTGATTAATTCTACTAAACATTTAAAGAAGAGTTAATGCCAATTATTCTCAAACTGATCTGAAAAATTGAAGAGGAGAGAAACCTAGCACCTGATGACTACACTGATTAATTCTACTAAATATTTAAAGAAGAGTTAATGCCAATTATTCTCAAACTGATCTGAAAAATTGAAGAGGAGAGAACATTTTCAAACTCATTTTAGAAGGTCAGAATTACTCAGATACCAAAGTCTTACAAAGACATTGCAAGAAAAGGTCGATATCCCTGATAAACATAGATGCAAAAATCCTCAACAAAGTACTAGAAAACTAAATTCAATAGCGAATAAAAAGGATCATAGAACATGACCAAATAAGATTTATTCCTGAGATGCAAGGATGGTCCAACATGCACAAATCAAAAAAATGTGATATACCACATTAACAGACTGAAGGATAAATGTTATATAATCATTTCAAAAGATGCAGAAATAGCATTTGAAAAATTCAAGATCCTTTCATGGTAAGAACTCAATGAATCAGGGACAGGAGGAATGTACCACAATATATTAAATGCAATAAATAACAAGCCCAACATCTAATATACTCAAAGCTGAATGTTTTTCTCTAATATTAGGAACAAGACATGGATGCCACTTGTCACTTCTACTCATTGTCCCACTATATGTTCAGCAAGAGCAAGTAGGCAAGAAGAAGAAATAAAAGGCATCCAAATCTGAAAGGACAAAGTAAAATTGTCCTTGTTTGCAGATGGCGTAATCTTATATATAACAGAAACCCTAAAGACTCCACCAAAAACCATTACAAGTAATAAATTCATTAAAGTTCCTGGATGCAAAACAACATACAAAAATCGATAGTGTTTTTTTTGTTTGTTTTGACAGAATATTTATTTTAAAATGAAAACTTCTAACCTGCGCTATCTGCTTTTGTAAATGGGCTTGCTCTAACTTAACAACAGTGAAGCCATCTTAAAAGCTGTTACAGCAAGACACACCTTGCTCCCCCTCCCCCGGGCCAGCTAGACACACAGGATGTTCTGCTAGCTTGCAAGAGCTGAGAAATGTAAGTTGCGGTAGAACATAAAACTTTCCACATAAGCGTGTTCTCTAAGGAACCTCTGGGTAGGGGTCTTATCACACCTGGGTAAGTGGGGCAAGAAGTGTGGTTGCTTGAGGAGGGGTCTCTGAGAATTGGTCTACTTCTGCCCTACACAGGAAGAGCTCAGAGCTGACAGCCTGTGGTTTTCTTGCTAACACAGGCACAGGCTTGTAACCACAGAGCTATGAGGTGCAGAAGTACTTAGCTGATTTTATGTCTCTACATAGCTAAGTCAAACCAGCAGATGGCCAAGTGTTTACCAGTAAAGAAGTCAAAAGGGAAATCACCTAGAGACGGATGGGGGCCAACCAATGGGCTTTTAGGTCACTCAAGTTAACCAATGAATATTGTTTATTGCTTTGTCTCCTGGCTGCCAAGAAAACTGCCCTAAAAAATGTATAAAAAGACAGCTAAAAAGCCTGACGGGGTCTCACCCCAGCTTGGCGGTGAGAACCCAACGCGTTGGAAATAATAAACCTCTTGCTAATTGCAGTGCTCGTGGCGAGACGGATGGGTGCCAACCAATGAGCTTTAGGGTCACTTAAGTTAGCCAATAAACACAGCTTATGGCTTTGTCTCCTGGCTGCCAGAAAAGTTACCCCTGAAAAATGTATAAAAAGACAGCTAAAAAGCCTAACGGGGTCTCACCCCAGCTTGGCGGTGAGAACCCAACGCGTTGGAAATAATAAACCTCTTGCTAATTGCATTGCTCGTGGTCTTGTGGTCTCTTCGAGGCGAGTCACCCGTTCTGTGTGAGGTTGGGATTCATCCCAAATCTTACAAAAATTGAAAGCACATCATTAAATATGGAAGATTCCTGTACAATGTTTACATATGTACAACTCTATATGTATCCACTAATAAATTCTTGGAAATTCTCAAAACTGAAGCCATTAATAACATAGTCTTCAAAGCACACAATGAGAAGAAAATAAAATTAGACAGTAGTCAGAAAGTTTTTCTCAATTTCCATATGAGATCAAAAATTTGGCTCTGATTCTAAGCATTTTTAGTTCAGGCATGTGTCATTTTATCTATTTAAAATGATACATTTATATTTGCATTTGGATCTATACAAATGAAAATAATGTATAAATTCTGCTTACTGACAGATATATAAAGTAGTTATGTCCTAAAATCAAGCAGGAAGTGAAGCATGCTAAATCATTATGATTATATATTAAGTACTAATTTTATTTTGCCACCATAATATCTAATATTAACTGATTTTTGACTATTGGCAAAGCACTGTGATAGAATTTGGATGTATTGTTCCCCCAAAACTCATGCAGAAATCTGATTCCCAATGTCACAGTGCTGGAAGCTGCCATTTGAGTCAAGGAGTCAGATCCCTCATGAATGGATTAATGTTCTTCCTGGGGGAGGAGGGGTATTGAGTAAATTCTCACTCTATTAGTTCCAGCGAGAGCTGGTTGTTTAAAGGACCCTGGCACCTTCTCTTTCTCTTTCTCTTGCTTCCTCTCGCCATGTGATCTGCTTGTACCCGCCGGCTGCCTGCTGCTTTCC
>NW_007736003.1:0-7004 GCF_000696425.1 Galeopterus variegatus
AAAAAAAAAAAGAAATAAAACTCTACAGATATGACCAAAGCCTTCTATGACCCCTCCCCCCAACATTCTCCTTTCCCAGAGGTAAAAACTACCATAAGTTTCTTGTCAATTATTTTCATGCATGTTTTAATACTTTTACTATATCTCTATATCCATAAACAGTGGTAGTTTTCTAAATATTTTTTGCACACTTAACTCGTAAGACATTTGAAAAACTATGTACCACCTTGCACATTTCAGTTGACACTTAATGACAAAGGAAGCATTTTCTAGCTTATTGTACACTGAATGCATGCTTTAAATATGTTTCTGTCAAAGCCATGGAGCTGTAGTTTAGCTTATTCAATTTAGGAAAATATGAGTGTAACTATATAACTTAATTGGCAAAGCTAGTCTTCATTGTCAAACCCAATCAGCAAAATCTGACTTACTCTCTGTCAGAAAAAATCTGACTTAATTTTAAAATTCAAATAAATGTGTTATTATGCATCCCCATGACAACTTTTTCATTTGTGAATTTTAATGGATAGCTAGCTAGCTAGATGGAAAAATTATAAGGCATGGAGCCCTGCCATAGGTTTGTCACCTGGATGAAATAATGTATTGCCCCTTCAATAATTTTTATTGAAGCTTTGTCTGCACTCAAGGGACTCTCCTTCCCAAGAGATTCACTCTCCAATAGTCTCTTTGTTTGGTGCTCTGGAGATTTTTAAACTCCAAGAAAAGGCACCATAGTAAGATTTAGTATGGACAAAAGGTAAGCTTTTCTTTTGAAAAATGGGAGAAAGATGACTTTGAAAGAAGTCAGAAAGGAGAGACCAGAAGGAGTTCTGGGCAGATCATTTTTAGGAAAGACTACATATGGAAAGAGAGAATATGAAAATTGATTTCTTTAAAGCTATTCATACCTGCACATCTCATAGGAAGTCTTTGTATAATACCAGCAGCAATGGCATCCCAGTTTGAAAATCACTGACCAGTAGCAACGTTGGCAAACTAAGATCCACCTGCCAACTGTTTCTGTAAATAGTTTTATTGGACACAGCCACATTCATGCATTTACATACTGTCTATAACTGCTTTCACACCAAAATGGCAGATTTAAGTAGATGCAACAGAAACTGTTTGGTTCACAAAGCATAAAATACTATCAGGTGCTGTGCTGGAAGAGATTGCTACCCCTCACCTACAGCATTGTGGTGTTTTAAAAAATTCTTTTTTAAAAAATCGAAATTATATACCCTTCACATAGTTTGTAGGGCCACATCATTCCAAAAGGCTTGTTAGGAAAAATATTTCCCCCTCCCCAAAGCAACTACTATGTATTTTTTAAATTGATGTTTATGGTCATAGTATAGGCCAAACCAAAGAGCCACAAAAGTATCTGACAATTATAAAGCAGGCTCTGCCCTTGAATGCTCTATAATATCTAAATAACATTCTTATATTATTACTTATTTTTCAGTTTTAAGCACTGTATATTAACTTCCCATTATTGAAAATGAGGATTTACTTGATCCTTCTTGTTGTTCCCTAATACTCTCAATATAGGTATAGAGCTAATACTCAATATTTATTATAAGTAAACACTATCAACAAGTGAGTTATGTACGAAAGTAGGATTATTTTTCCTTTTCCTACCCCAATTTTGTTTTTCTTGGAGTTAATAACTGAATTTTGTTTATTTTCCATACACTTATCTATATTTCGGCCCCACTTGATACTCAGATTTATTAGGTACTCTATGTATTTCATGTTTTTGGGAAAAAAGTCGCTCATCACTCTTCTTACCCACTCTACCTGGACTGGTTGCCCTTCATACTACGGCCCCACTTGATACTCAGATTTATTAGGTACTCTATGTATTTCATGTTTTTGGGAAAAAAATCGCTCATCACTCTTCTTACCCACTCTACTTGGACTGGTTGCCCTTCATACTCTAGTACCCTTTGTCTGTGCTATAGCTTTGCTTCTTGGATCTCAATCTTCCCTTTTTCTTTGTTTACTCCTTTAGTAACTTTCTGAGAAAGGGTTTGTAGGAGATAATTCCATGAGACTTTGCATGTCTAAAAATGTATTTCTTCTACACTCAAGCCTAAACAACTGGGTATAGAATTCCAGGCTGGAACTCACTAACATCAGAATGTTAAAGACATTGTCAGTCCACTATCTTCTAGCTTCCAGTGTTGCTGGTCCTCTGATTTTTCTTTTCTTTCCTGTTTTCCATCTCTACTTTACTTTATAGGAAATTACTTCAATAGAAGGTTCTGACCCATCTGTTAAACATTTCATTTCCATTATATTTTTATTTTTTCAAAAGCTCCTTTTTGTTCATTGAATATTTCTTTTCTTATGTAGCATTATGTTGTTTCATGATTGTGATATCTTCTCTTATCTCTGAAGATAGTAGTTATTTTAAGTCTTTAAGTAGTCTGTTTCATCCAAGTTAACTTTTCCTGTGTGGGTCTCTGTCATTTTAGATACCGTCCTCAGATATCTGGTATTTCTAGATAAATCTGATTGGAAGTTCTAATGCCACTGGTGAGGCTTGTCAACTCAGTTTCACTATAATCTAATTGGGGTTTTAGTTCCTTCTTGGCTGGTCAGAATCCTCAGAGAAGTATCTTCTAATACCCTGCCTGGAGCATAAAGAACTGTTTGTCTTCATTCTGGGAACCTAGTAAGGAAAAAGATCTAGAGGTCTCATTTTCAATATGTACATGTTCATTTAATCCCTCTATTTTCAGAATGGTATCTTGTCTCTCAAGTTTGCCAGGAAAACAGTCCTATAAAAAACTAAACTGTGTTCCCTTTCCCATGAATAAACTTCCAGTTTTCAACCGGATAGAGAAGAGAGTTACCTGGTTGCACTCTACAATAAAAGGAATGGCTATGGGTCAAATGCGTCCCTCAAGAGTACATGTAGGAAACTTGATCCCCACTGTAACAGTGTTAAGAGGGTAGGAAATCCAACTTTGAAAGGTGGGGCCTTTGAGAGGTGACTAGATTGTCAGGACTGTGCCTGCAAGAATGGATTAATCCACTCACGGGGTAATGGGTTGTTAGTAATAGGTTGTCATGGGTGTGGATTTGGTGGTGTTATAAGGAGAGCCTTTGCTCATGCCATTCATGCCATGTAATGCCCTGTGCAGCTGCAGAAAGTTTACCACCGAGAAAGTCCTCACCAGATGTACCCCCTGGCCCATGGACTTCCCAGACTCCCAGACTATAAGAAATTTTATTTCTTTATACATTACCCAGTTTCAGGTATTCTAACATAAGCAACAGAAAACAAATGAACACAGGAATCTAACTGCATCCTTTTCTTTTTCTCCAGGAGATTTGACATGGATACAATGCAATGCAAATATTTAATATATAGTTTATGTTCAAACTTCACCAATTATCCCAATATTGTCCTTTATAGCAAAGTTTTTTCCCCAATCTTGGATCACATTACATTTAGTTGTCCCGTGTAGCAGTCTTTCTTAGTTGTTCATGACACTAACATGACAGGCCTGATATTCTATGAAATGTCTCCCAATTTGGGTTTTCTGGTTGTTTTCTTGTGATTAAAGTTATGCATTTTTGGCAAGAATACTACATGAATGATGTCTTATTCTCAGTGTATCATACAAGGAAGCACACATAATGCAATTCTGTTCTACTAGGTACAACTTTTGACCACCTAATTAAGGTGGTATCTGCCAGATTTGTCTAATACAAAGGTCACTTTTCTCCCCTTGTAATTAATAGGTAATCTGTAGAGAGATGCCTTGAGACCATGTAAACAGCCTGTTCCCCAACAGAATCTGACCCATTGGTTTTTAGTACCCACTGATGATTTTTCCCTGAATCAGTTACACCTTGATAGCTGGAAAATACTGATTTTCCAAGTCTAGTATTTCTTCTACACTTATTGGTTAGCATCTAATTGCTTCAGACAGATCATTGTTTTTAGCACCAGTTTTTAAATTCTACTTTCTGAGTTTACTGGCACTGCCAGTTACTGAGCATTCTGGGGTTCTGGAGTTTAAATTGGGTTACTTCTGGGCTTTCTCCTCAGTCAGATTAAGATTAATTTTTCTCAGTTTTGCTAAATACATTACCACTTGTTCATCTACTTTCCAACTTCCAAAACACTGTTGCTGTTTTTGCCTCCTCAAATTCCTATGGCCTTGTGGGTTTACGACTTTCATTATAAATTCCTTTACTATCATTTTCATTAAACTAGAGAAAGAGAACTCATGTGTTTGGCCCACCATCTTTACTTGAAAGTCCATTATTCTTTCCCTGGTTTCAAACTTTATATAAGTGGTATATTGTATGAAAACTTCTGTAACTTGCTCTCTTTGTTCAATATCATGCTTCTGAGATTTATCCATGTTGATACATACAGCTCTAGTTCATTCATTTTTAATGAATGATGTTACAGTCCAGTGTATGAACATGCTGCAATTTTCTTATCCATTTCCATTATATTCCTAAAAGTGATACTGTGAGATTTGGGATGTGGGTGGGAAGTCTGTTTTTTCCACAAAAACATACACTCCATCTTTGCAATTTAATTCAATAAAAAAGTAGGATTATATATGTAAAATGTCAATTTTGAGACATTTCCATTCTGTAACTTGTAAAATGAACCTAATAATACTGGGGACAAAGAACTCAATAAATGTCAGTTATTTGGAAACAACACTGAAATAAGAATCAAGAATTTAGAAACAAGATTCCTCTCTGTAAAGCTGCAAGAGCAACACACGTAAAGCTGCAAGGCCACAGCAGAGATATGAAAAGAGTAAAACAAAAGAATAATGGAAGGGCGAGCAACACTTTACCATATTATCATTATCATCACAGCAAAAGAAATATGTCAATCAGACTAGGGAAGCAAAGAAAAAGAGAATCATAGAGAGAAATGCTGTCAATCCAGAAATACACTGTCCATTGGAGCAGAAGCCTTACCCAGCACCTGGTAATTTTTTCTATCCTAATTCATAAGACTATTCCTAGTACAGAGATAGACATTAAGAATTGTGGCCAATTCTCTTTAAATATTTCCATCACTATGGGTCAGACTATCCCTTTTGTGAGATAGACACAACAGACAATTTTAAGCCTAATGCAATTAAATATTTATTTAAAAATTTTAAAATTTATTTTTTATTCTTTCTATCTATCTATCTATCTATCTATCTATCTATCTATCTATCTATCTATCTATCTATCTATCTATCTATCATCAGTAGCTGGAGAACATAAGAATGGATATTAAAGGTGTAGGATAAATGGTGGAAGGAACTCAAAGTTGGATCCAGTCAAATTTATTGATATGGGCCCAGTTGAGATTTTGCATTTAATGTTGCAGCTTGGGGAGTTAGGAAAGGTGGTAACAGTTTGGTTGTTTGGTTGAAAAGTGCAGCATTTTGTCCTTATTGGAATAGACACTCTGTGGATTTGCCTTCCCTATATGTAATGCTTCTGCCAAAACCACTGTCCGTGGACTCACGGAATGCCTTATTTACCGCCATGGTTTTCTGCACAGCATTGCTTCTGACCAAGGAACTCACTAAACAGCCAAAGAAGTACAGCAGTGGGTTCATGCTCATGGAATTCACTGGTTTTACCATGGTCTCTATAATCTTAAAACGGCTGTTTTGATAGAATGGTAGAATGGTCTTTTGAAGTCTCAGTTACAGTGCCGGCTCAGTGACAATACTTTGCAGGGCTCGAGCAAGGTTTTCCAGAAGGCTGTATATGCTCTAAATCAGTGCCCAGTACATGGTACTGTTTCTCCCATAGACAGGATTCATGAGTCCAGGAATCAAAGGGAAATGGGAGTGGCACCACTCACCATTACCCCTACCAGCACTGTATGCAAGCTGTGGTCACTCCAGTTATGGCTATTGTCAATCTTCTGAATTTTAGCCATTTTACTGGGTATGTAGTAGTATTTCATTGTGATTTCCCTGATGACTAGTGATGTTGAGTATTTTTTCATACGCCTAGTAACTCTTCTTGTATCTTATAAAGTGCCTGTTCAAGATTTTTGCCCAATTTTTTATTAGGTTTTTTTGTTTGTTTTTAATAATTGAGTTGAGGTGTTCTTTATATAGTCTGGATAGAATTCCTTTGTCAGATACGTGTACTGTGATTACTTTTTCCCAGTTTGTTTCTTTCCCAATGTTCTCTTTTAATGAACATTAGTTTTTAATTTTGATTAAGTCCAATTTGTCAATATTTTTCTTTTATGGATGATGCTTTCTATCTCCTGTCTACCCCAAAGTCGTGAAGCTATTTCATTATGTTTTCTTCTAGAAGCATTATACTTCCGGCTTTTATGTTTAGTCTATAGGCCATCCTGAATTAATATTTGTGTACGAATGTGAGGTTGGATCAAGTTTTATTTTTTTCCCCATACGGGTATTAAGTTATTCTGGCACCATTTGTTAAAAAGAATTTCTGCTCCTAATTGTGTTGTTTTATGCTGCAGGGTCTACTTTTGGACTCTACTCTTTTCCATTGATTTATTTATATATCCTTATGCCAGTATCGCACTGTTTTGATTACTATAGTTTTAAAGTAAGTCTTAAAGCCAGGAAATAAATGTTAGACCTCCAATTTCCATCTCCATTTTCATGATTGCTTTCAGCTATTCTAGGTCTTTTACATTTCCATGTACATTTTTGAATTGGCATATTGATTCTACCAAAAATATAGGATGGCATTTTTTTTTTCCTTTTTGTCTTTTTTTGTGACCGGCAACGGATCGCAACCCTCAGTGTCGCGCCCGTACCGGACCGGGACCGGCAACGGGATCGCAACCCTCGGTGTTGCGCCCGCACCTCGCTCAGCCAGTGAGCGGCCGGTCTGTATGTGGGATCCGAACCCTCGGCGGGAGCGCCACCACACTCCCAAGCGGCGCACTGTAGCAGTGCGCCACCGGGCCGGCCCCTAGGATGGCATTTTAATTGGATTTTTGTTTTTTTTTTTGTCTTTTGTCT
>NW_007736003.1:7928-10951 GCF_000696425.1 Galeopterus variegatus
GGGATCGCAACCCTCAGTGTCGCGCCCGTACCGGACCGGGACCGGCAAAGGGATCGCAACCCTCGGTGTTGCGACCACACCTCGCTCAGCCAGTGAGCGGCCGGTCTGTATGTGGGATCCGAACCCTCGGCGGGAGCGCCACCACACTCCCAAGCGGCGCACTGTAGCAGTGCGCCACCGGGCCGGCCCCTAGGATGGCATTTTAATTGGATTTTTGTTTTTTTATTGAATCCATAGATCAGTGGTTAATGAAGTGTGGGCTCTGAACCAGCAGCATCAGCATCACCTGGAAACAATGTTATAAATGCAAATATTCAGTCCCTATTCTAGACCTACTGTATCAAAAACTATGAGGCTGGTGCCCAGTAATCTGTGTTTTAACAAGCCTTTCAGGTGATTCTGATGCATTATAAAGTACAAGAATTGCTACTGTGGATCACTTTGGAGAGAATGGACACCTTAGCAGTACTGCACATTCCAATCCATGAACAGATACTTCTCCCCATTAATTTAGGTCTTCTTTAATTCCTCTCACCAAAGTTCTGTAGTTTTAATTGTACAAGTTGCTCACATATTTTGCTTAATTCATCCCAAAGAATTTTATGTTTTCTGATGCTATTGTAAATGGCATTCTAATGGCTAATGGCTAATCTTTAGCCATAATGTACAGGTGATATGCAAAGTTGTTTATTTGGGGTTGGGAGTTCACCAAGAGATTTGAGAAAAAGTTGAGATCTCAAATGATTAGGAGCATCTTGAAAACTAACCAGTTTTAACAGATATGCAAGAATAGTAAGTTGTTACCAATGAATGGATATAGGCACTAGGCATAGACAATTGCTAATGTCACAAAAAGAGACAGCCAGACATTATGCCCTCCTATGTAGTCTTACATTTTTTACATTCTTGATAAAAAAAAAGTCAAACATGAGTATCTAGCTTCTGAATCCAGCTGATAATTTGGAAGAAAGACATGACAGAGGAACATGAACATGTTGAACTGCACCAAGAACATAAGCTCAGTAAAATTTAGATTGTGGCAAACTCTACAGGTCAACTGGGCTGAGGTTTTCAACAGATTAATTTGTAAGGAAATAAAAGGGATGGAAAAAGGGTCCTACAGAATGAAACATTTAAAACAAATATGAAGTTTTTACAAAATGGACAAGTCTAAACTATAATGTACATTTGGGCAATAAAACTATTTACAAATGTGAAGAAGTGATTGCTACAAAAGTCAAGTTCAGGGTTGCTTTTGTGGAGAGAGGGGAAGTTGTGATTGGGAGGGGACACATGGTTCTGGAGTAGCTGGCAAACTTTTATTTCTTCACCTGGGTAGAATTCACCTTATAATAGTTCATTAAGCTATTTCTTTCATCCTTGTGGTTTATTTTTTTTCCTTTTTGTCTTTTTTTTTTCGTGACCAGTAACGGGATCGCAACCCTCAGTGTCGCGCCCATACCGCTACCGGCAACGGGATCGCAATCCTCGGTGTTGCGCCCGCACTGCGCTCAACCAGTGAGCAGACTGGTCTCTATATGGGATCCGAACCCTCGGCGGGGGCGCCGCCACTCTCCCAAGCGCCGCACTCTACCGAGTGTGCCACCGGGTTGGCCCATCCTTGTGGTTTTTAAATGCATATTTTATTTTACATTAAAAGGTTTTGTTTGTGGGTTTTTTTAGTTGTTTTGTTGTTGTTTCCTCTTAGTATGACCTATCTAAGGTCTGGGATTGAAGAGTTTAAAAGTTATAGTGGTAGAATGGTGTTTGGTGATGATAAGAACTAAGACATGGCTACAGAAGTGATTGTTCACTTGAGGCAGGGATACTAGTGTGGCTGAAGTTGAAGAACTAAGAAGCTAAGACTTGGTCAGGCACTGAAGGGAGAAGACTGTGAGCCAGGTTCTAAAGTCTGCCTAAGTGTGAGAGAGTGGCCTGGATGTTGGCAAAGATGAAAATGATGACCAGGTGCAGAGAAATATAACTGCACTCACAAAATAAAACAATATTTTAGAAGTGGCTGGGAGAAGCAAGAAACAGTTGAATCCACTTTCTCTCTGTGGGGTGTGTGAGAGTAAGCACAACTCACCTGAAGAAAGGACTCATTACCTTTCAGGCACAGGCAGATTTCAGTTGAGGTTATGTGGTAGAGAAAATTTCTAGGAAACTATTAATGGTGAATGGTAATTTGCAAACAAAGAAACAGAAATTCCGAAAACACAGTGCAAAGGGTCACAAGGAAGGAGAAGGTATGTGTGTGTGAGTGTGTACTGGGGATGGTACAGAGGAGCATGAGGAATTATGTAACTAACAGTACAGTAAGAGGCAACAAGAGAGGGCTCCTTTGAATAATCAAGAATGAAGAATGAGCATCATGGACAGAATGACTTGATGCCACTGTTGTGACTGGAGTTTGTTTGACGTGCTGGAATTACCTAAAATTTACAGGGGTAGTGCCTGAGGCCTGGTTATTGCAGCTGCCTCCATCTAATCACTTTGTATACCAATGTTTCTACGGAAGATGTTCAAAGTTCTGAGGATAGAGGAAGCACCTTTCTCTCTGAGAGTGGTAGCTCTTATTATGACCAAGAGAAGGAGAATCAGAAGGGCTCCTCGATCCACCCCAACACTGTTAAGTCACTGCGTACACTTCTGGATATTGGATGACGTCAACCTTTTTTTCCCCAAAAATCTTTTATTCCAAATGTTACTGATGTTGGAAAGAAGGGTCTGAGAAAAGTAGGGCAAGGCCAAATCCAAGACAGAAACAACATATAAAGCCAGAAATGCATCAAGAGATGTGCTCACTCAGACCCTGGCCAGATGAACACTTACACGATCAGTAAAGCAGCAATGGAACAAGTAAAGATAGGTATGTGAATTGATGTGTTATCATGATTCTGCCCTGAGTTACTCCACCCCTCAACAAATGGGGGCTGAGGGTTAGAGCCCATGTATGCCATCATCAGGGTTTATAGTAGTGAGAGAACAGACGAAAGAAAAGAGAAATCCTAAATAGTAGA
>NW_007736003.1:11552-14002 GCF_000696425.1 Galeopterus variegatus
TCATCAGGGTTTATAGTAGTGAGAGAACAGACGAAAGAAAAGAGAAATCCTAAATAGTAGAAGAAAAGGAAAGTCTCCAGATGAAAAGTACACAAGGCAGTATACTAATGCATTTGGAGAATTTCCTTTTATGAAATACATTTACTTCTTACAGAACAATTTTAGAACTCTTTATGCTATTTTTTAAAATAAAAATTATGAAATAACCTATGTTTTTAAAACATGTATACCATAGCATTTCTATGCTTTTTATTTGGTTTGCCATCAAAACTATAAATTTTTAAAATTTTACATAAAAAGTCAACTCAACTATTAATTACTATTACATGTTACTTGCTAATTGCATATTTAAAGTTTCTCTGTTAACTCTCATGGAGTTAGGGCATGATTAGGATAGGACTGAGAGATTTAGTGTTTTTCAAACTTTTCTACCAAGGCATGAGTATCAGCACAGAGAACTCCCAGAGGCCAAGGCAATTGACCTGACACAAGCTGCTACAAGTCCAAACTTTCCAAAAGTGTTTTTAGTTTGTTTTAAATTTTTATTATCCCATTATAAATTTATATAAATTTTCTTTATATTCCATAATATGTGCATTTATTTTATCATATATTATTTTATCAATAACATATAATACTAATTAATATATATTACATTAATATATATAATTTTATTATTAAAATTTTTTTAAATTATTGTCCATGGAGTAAAATTAACACTTTGTAGAAATACATCATTTTTTTTGGAGGCTCCACATATCCTTAGAACAAACTCCTAACTGAGAAACACAGCATTATAAACAATACTATTTGAATATTTTCCTTATGTATTCTTACCTCCATAGTAGGTGGAGTCTTTCTTGTTCTTCTAATCCAAGCTTGAAAGAAAAATAATATTTAAATGTCAGTTTTCCATACTTTGCACAAACATTTTAATCATTCATGCATAAAACAAAAACTTTTTGAGTACCTACTATATATTGCTTTAGGTACTGGAGATACAGCATGGAATCAAACAGATGAAGTGTCTGCTCTCCTGAAGCATATATACTAGTGAAGAGAGGGTACAGATAATAAACACACAAACATGTCTGGTGGTGATCTGTGTTGTGAAAAAAACACAATAGCATAGAGAAAATAAATAGGGAAGAGTTTCATATCTTTAAAATCATACCTCATAATTGTCTAAATTTAATTTAGTGTATTTATGGCATACAGGCCAAATAAAAAATACAATAACTTCAAGGCAATATCAAAATTATATTATTCTGGAAATCTGAATTAGTTATTGTTTAATTTATAAAGGAAGGAACTTAGAAAAGTTTTCATTTATAGAGATTTTTCTTCTGATCTGCTCTAGTAAGCAGAGTATCATCAGTTTGTGAAAGTTATATGAAATAATATACGAGGGGTCTTCAAAAAGTTCATGGAAAGATTTGTATTATCTTTTAATTCCATTTGTCAATGAACTTTTTGAAGTACCCCCATATATAAATGCTTAGCTAAGAGCCTGGCATAAAGTAAGCACATAAGTCTAAATTACTGTTATTATTATCACTATTATTCAATAAATCTATTTTTTTAATAAAAGACTCAAGAAAGCAAAGTCAATAGTATCTGCTTGGCTTATAAGGAGATACAGGAGACTGAAAAAATACGCTACGGGGAATATGGTCTTTAAAAAGTAGACAACCACTGTTTTATTAAGTTTAGTTGATTTGATCTTCATTACAAACTTGTGAGGTATCCTCATTTTATAGAAAAATGAAATAGCTTTCTCAAGTTTATACATTGAATAGTTATGGCAGGATTTGAATCCAGATCTGACCCTGTCTCTGTTGTCTCTAAAAACCATCCTCTACTAAGCAGTCTCTCAAACTATAGTGAGTAACATACAAAAAACACTAAACTTGGAAGAGGAACATGTGGAACCCTAACTAAATGTCAGAAGAATTACTGATCCCATTTTATAGAAACTGAGGCTCAGAGAGATTAAGCAACTTGTCTAAGAGCATGTAATGAACGAATAGCAGACTGGAAATCAAACCCCAGTTGAACTGGTTCTAAAGTCTGACTTCTGCCCATTCACCAGCCAACCTCTCTGAACAGTTCCACCAACCTGTCTTCTATCATCCAAGTAGTAGCACCAGGACCTGTCCTCATGCAAAGCCCAGGACTGAGTGGTTGTGGGGGTAGAAACAGTGACATTCAGCTGTAGGCCCGGGATTAGTCATGTTCCCCTGCTCAGTTCTCTCTTACACTGATCCCATACATGTATCTCTAATATAGTTCCAGTGTTCTGCATTCTCTACTCCTGTTTCTGAACTTTTACCCTTGTTATTCTTTCCTGCATTCTTTCTCATTAGCTCTTCCACTCCTAGTTGGCCCGTTTCTAGCCAAACTTGCACAGATTTTTACATCTCTGGTTAGGGTCTAAGCTTGCAAAGGGC
>NW_007736003.1:14656-15738 GCF_000696425.1 Galeopterus variegatus
TTTCTAGCCAAACTTGCACAGATTTTTACATCTCTGGTTAGGGTCTAAGCTTGCAAAGGGCAGGATGCAGCCATGGGAGATTTATTTTTCTATCACCTAAATGACTTGAAAGAGTAGGTATTTAATACAATGTTGAATGAATACTTCCACTATAAAAACATTCACTGTAATAGGATTTTGACCTCTATTAGAAAATCCAGCTTAGCAATACCAAAATTCCACTGTACAGTCAAGGAAATAGGCGATTTATAAAACTTTTCGATTGCCTCTTTATGGTCAAAATAAAAGTTACTTACCTGTATTTATGATTTTTTTCTAGAAAAAAAGCTTCTTTTAAAATAATTTGACATGAGTCAGACACCTCTAAAAAGTTTCATGCAATAAACCTTCAGTTTTAATTAAGGTTAGAAAGTTATTTCAGAAAAATCAACTGCTAGGGCAGGGGTCAGCAAACTATAGCCTCAAGCCAAATCCAGCCCACTGCTTGTTGTTACATTTTTAAATGGCTGGAAAAAAATCAAAAGAAAAGCAATATTTCATGACACATGAAAATCAGATAGGATTCAAAATTTCAGTGTCTATAAATAAGGTTTTATTGGAACACAGTCACACTTATTTGTTTATGTATTATCTATGGCTGCTTTTGTGCCAAAACAGCAGAGCCGAGTAGTTGCAATGGACTAAGTGGCCCATAAAACCTAAATATTTACCATCTGGCTCTTTAAAGAGTTTGCCAACCCCTGTGTTAGAGCAATCATTAAGGTATAATCCCTTCAGCAACAACTATATATCTTGATGCAAAACACTATCATATTATCTAAAATATTAGTCATTATTAATTATTATACTTCTTACTCACGATTACCATTTATTCTAGAGTCTATGAACATATCAGTGGGCATAAGATCATGCTGAAAAAGTAAATTGATACAGCCACTATGGAAAACAGTATGGAGGCTCCTCAGAGAACTAAAACTAGATCTATGTTATGACCCAGCTATCCCACTACTGGGTATATTATATACCCAAAGGAAATGAAATCAACATATCAAACAGACATCTACACTCTCATGTTTATCATA
>NW_007736003.1:17218-34370 GCF_000696425.1 Galeopterus variegatus
TACCTCGCTCAGCCAGTGAGCAGCCGGTCTGTATGTGGGATCCGAACCCTCGGCGGGAGCGCTGCTGCGCTCCCAAGCGGCGCACTGTAGCAGTGCGCCACCGGGCCGGCCCAACAATTTGTCTTTTTGATGAGTCCATAAAACAGCATTTTCAGTTCACTTGTAAGGTTGGAAAAGAATCCAACTTCAACAGAATCCAAATCATTAAAAAAATCCAGTGTAGGTTAAAAGTTTGTAGAAACTCTGATATGTGTTTTCTAAAGCTTACTGGTTTTGTATAAGTTTATAAAATTCATTCATAGATGTAAGAATGTATTGAAATACTGAATGTATTAATACCCCTAGTCTATTCACTGTCACTACTCTCTAAGGAAAGACAAGGGCTTCCTTTAGCTTTATTTTAAATGATCATTTAAAGGATCTTTGTTTTGTAGAGATATATAAATACAACTGCTGAAATAAGTTTATGTATTTTAATTCTATAATAACCAGATACTTGAAATGTCTTGTTCAGATGATGGTTGATACTACGACTGTTTGTTATGCATCCAGTAATTAAGATTATAGCTGGAAATGTTCAATGTGATCTCTCATTCATATAATCATACCCACTTTTCCAACTACTATATGCAACAAAGGAAATGTCCTGCTGAGGGCTGGCAAAGGTTAGGAGGAGAAAGGAATAAAATAAAGCATTAATATGAAATCATTACTTTTTTTAAACCTGAAAACAATCTGAAACTGAGCCTCTAACCAATTATAAATTATATAATGATTTTGCCATTATTAATTATATATGTATGGTAGATTCTATATCAGTTCTCTTTATAATGTAACCATTGTTTGAAGAGAATTTGGCAAGATATCTGGACAGGGTATGTTTTAAAATCCTAGCTTCTTTCATCAATGTTCATTTGCATTCTCATCAGCATGCATGAGATTTTCACTGAACTTTAATATTACTATTGGAACATAACACACTATAATGAGTGTAAAAGTGAGCATGCAAATTAAAGCTTCCATAATCACTAAAAGAGACTAGAAGAAGAAGGCAGGAAAATACTTGATGAAGAATACATTCTTCAAATCTCTGCAGGCGCTAAAAGCAGCAAATACACTTTTAGAAGCATTGCCAAGAGGCAAAGGTAAATGAAATATTCTATCGCCAGATTCAGTAGGTGACCACTCAGAACCAAAATTACGGAAAGGTTATCAATAGTTTGCATCTAAAATATATTGCGTTAGAAATACATGTTTACTTTACTAAAGGAAGAGACTGTAATAAAGCCTTTAAAAAATGATCTTAGCCAGTTCTGAATGTTGACACTTAATAAGGAACTATAAAAATAGGAAATCCACATTTTTTAACAGTGAAAAGTCTTCAAAGGATATATTATGAAGTGAGTCATTTTCTGATTACTGACCTTTAGGTATATCTTAAGAATGTTATTAGATTAAGGTGTCATATTTAAGTTTCAAATTTTGTGATGGTCAGGCTATTACTGTTTTTTTGTTTATCAACTTTATTGAGATATAATTTACATATAATACAATGAAGCCATTTCAGGTGTATAACTTCACAAATTCTGACAAATGTATACAACCCTGTGACCAGCACCCACAATCAGTACATAGCATATTTATATCACTCCCCAAAGTTCTCTACAGTCTGTTTACATGCAAACAACCCCAAACCACTCACAGTCCTCAGACAATGAGTGATATACTTTCTATCACTGTAGATTAGTTTTGCTTTATCTATTATTTCATATAATGGAATCTTGCAGTATGTGCTCTTTTGCATCTAGCTTATTTTACTCAACATAATGTTCTTGAGGTTCATCCATGTTACTGTGTGTAGAAAACAGACTCATAAGTTAGCCTCCACAACCTCTACCTCTTGGTGTTCATGCCTTGTATCATCTCTTTCCGTTGGGTGAGAGCAAGACCTGTGACTTACTTCTAACTATGACAACACGGCCACGATTACATTAATGTAATATAATGTGATTACATTATCTAAGACTGTAGCACCTGTCTTGCTGTAATCTTTTTTCTCCCTTGCTGGCTGTAAGGAAAAAACAGCCATGTTGGGAAATTCTATGGGGCAAGAAATTGTTGATGATCTCAAAGAATCAGAGTGATCTCTGGCCAAAAACCAGCAAAAAAAACTGTCCTACTGTCCCAGTCCTACAACTGCAAGGAACTGAATGCTGCCAACAACCACATAAGTGGGAAGGTGGGTCTTTGCCCACTCAAGCCTCTAGATGAGAACCCAGCCCTGGTGTTACCTTGACTGTAACTTTGTGAGACCCTAAGTAGAGAACCCAGCTAGGCTGTGCCTGGGCTTCTGACCCACAGAAACCATGATGGGTACAGAGTTTCAGTTTGGAAAGATAAAGTTCTGGAGGTGGATGGTGCTGATGGTTGCACAACAGTATAAATGTACTTAATGCCACTGAACTGTATGCTTAAAAATGGAAATTTTTATGTTATGTATACTTTATCACAATAAGAAGGGAGATAAAAAAATCAATGCAATAAACTATATTAACAGAATTAAGGAGAATAATCATAAAAATCATCTTAAAAATGCAGAAAAGACATTTGACAAAATCCAACATCATTTATGATGAAAACTCTAGGAATAAAAGGGAGGTTTCTTAACCTGATAGAAGGCATCTACAAAAACCCTACACCTAATATCACAGTTAATGGTGAAAAACTGAATGCTTTCCCCTGCTGTAGATTTGATGTCTCCTCCCCCCAGCACCTCATTGAGGCTTAATCCCCTACTGTAACTGCTGAGGGTGGGAAATTCTGTTATGGTAATTGAAAGGTGGGGCCTTGAAGAGGTGATTAGATTGTAGGACCATGCCACAGTGAATGGATTAATAATGGTGGTCATGGGCACGGTTCTGAGGGCTTTAAAAGGAGAGTGCCCGAGGAGCTACTTCTCTACATTGCTGTAAAGCCACCACTGAAGAAAACCATCATCAGATGTGTTCCCTGGACTTTGGACTTCCTAGCCTCCAAAACTGTAAGCAATAAATTTCGTTTTTTTACAAAGTACCCAGTTCCACGTATTTTGTTATAAGCAACAGAAACGGACTAATACACCCCCTAAGATTGAGAAAAAGGCAAAATTGTTCATATTTACCAGTTCTATTCATCAGTGTTTTGAAGGTCCTTGCCAGTGCAGTAAGGTGTGGGGGAAGGGAGGGAGTGCAGGAGGAAAGCCTTACATACTGGAATAGAAGAAATAGAAAGAATAGACTGCTTATGTAGACAACCCCCAAAAGTTTACAGTAAAGGTGAAATAATATGTGAATTTAGGAACACTGTGTAAAGTATACTGTTGCTATACAAAATCAATTGCATTTCTTTGTATAATCAATAAATAATTTGAAATTGAAGCAAAAAATTAGCAATGGCACCAAAAAAATATGTGTAAGATCTGTAGCTGAAAACTGTGAAAAACTACTGATAAAATAAATGAAAGAAGACCTAAAGTAATGGAGAGAATATACTGTGTTCATAAATTAGAAGACTCATTGCTCTTTAAATTCATCTATACATTCAGTGCATTTCCAGTGCATTCCTAGAAGAAATTTCTGTAAGAATAGAAGAGCAAACACTAAAAATCATATGTAACAAACAAGAGTCCAGGCTAACCAAAACAATTTTGAAAAAAAGTTGCAGAAATCAAATTACTTTATTTCAAAAGTTATTACAAAGCCTCAGTAATCAAGACAATTGGTACTGGCATAAGTACAGACACATAAATCCATGGGCAGAATAGAGAAAGCAGAAATCCACATCCACACACATCTAGTCAATTGATGTTTGACAAAGGTGCAAAGGCAATTCAATGATAAAAGGATGGTCATTTCCAAAACGGTGCTGGAAAAATTGGATATCCATATAAAAAACAAAATTGATACCTATACCAGAAACAAAAACTAATTCAAAATGGATCATAGGCGGGCCGGCCTGGTGGCGCACTAGAGAGTGCGCCGCTTGGGAGTGTGGCGGCGCTCCCGCCGAGGGTTCGGANAAAAAAAAAAATGGATCATAGGCATATGTGTAAAATCCCAAACTATAAAACTAGGAAAAAAAATCACAGGAGGAAATATTCTTGCCTGTGGGTTAGACTACAACACTGATAGCATAATACGAAAAGGAAAAAAATGATAAATTGAAATCCATTAAAATTAAGAATGTGTACTCTTCAAAAGGCACTGTGAAGAGAATGAAAAGACAGCCACAGACTGGAAAAAATATTTGCAAATCACATTTCTGATAAAGAACTTGTATCCAGAATATATATGAAACTCTTAAAACTAAAGAATTAGAAAACAAAATAAAATTCAAAAAATCTGAGCAAAGAGATATGAAGAAACAGTACACCAAAGAAGATATACAGATGGCAAAAAAGGTCACGATAAGATTATATACATCAGTAGTCATTAGAGAATAACAACTAAAACCACAATGAGATACACTGCAACACACCTGTAATGGTGCAAGTGTAATGAAACTGAGTGCTGGTGAAGATGAGGAGCCACTCAAACTCTCAAACGTTACTAATGGGAATGCAAGATGGTACAGCCACATTGAAAAACACTGTGGCAATTTTTTATAAAGTCAAATCTATACTTACCAAATGACCTAGCAAACCCGCACAAGGTATTTACTTAAAAGAAATGGAAACTTATGTTCACAAATTTGTACATGAATGTGTGCATGAGTTAATACAGTGGCTTCACATGTAATTGCTATAAAGTGGAAAGGGCCCAAATGTCTTTCAACTGGTAAGTGCAAACTGGCATATGAATAGGACGGAATTCCATTCAGTAATAAAAAGGAATAAACTTACTGATTCATGCAAGCACGTGAGTGTTGCCTTGTTTCCAGCCAAGATGGAACAACAGGGAAAAAATTATGTAAAACAATAATTTTTAAGGCAGTGAACACTGAATAATGAAATAGAGTAGTCTCAGAGAATGTCAAACAAACAAAGGTTACCCTCATGAACAGTTTACTGCTTTGAGAGTTTCCAGTCTGTGCCTCAAGGAGTGGATCCAGTCAAAACGCAGCAGACTACCTAAATTAAGGAGATGGAGCTGAATGAAGTTTAGGGAGACCAAGGTGACTAAAGTTTATAGGACAGAGTACTAGATAGGAAACACCTGCACAGAGAACAAACTCTGGAGACTGGCAGAGGTACCCTATCCAGGAAAGGAAATTCTTCAACATGATAAAAGCCATCTGTGGGTAAAGCTACAGACAACATCATATTTAATGGTGAAAAATTAAGTTAAATGTTTTCTCACTAATAACAATGCAAGAATATCTGCTCATCTATTCTGCTCAACAATGTACTGGAGGTTCTAGCTAGTGCAAACAGGCAAAATTAAAAAAAAAATTAAATGCATCCAGGTTTAAAAGAAAGAAGCAAAAATGATCTTTGAAGTGGAAAATCTGATGGAACTGATAATACAGCTACTATAACTAAATTCAGCAAAGTCACAGGATATAAAATAGATATACAAAAAGCCTATTGCGTATTTATATGAGAGCAACAGTCAGATTAAAACTTAAAAAAAGTACCACTTATGATAGCATCAAAATTGTGAAATACTTACGCGTAAATCTGACAAAAGATGTTCAATATCTGTACAACGAAAACTACAAATTTTGCTGAGAGAATTAAAGAAGGCCTAAAGAAATGAAGAGATGTATAGTACCACTTATGACAGCATCAAAATTGTGAAATACTTACGCGTAAATCTGACAAAAGATGTTCAATATCTGTAAAACGAAAACTACAAATTTTGCTGAGAGAATTAAAGAAGGCCTAAAGAAATGAAGAGATGTATTGTGTTCATGGGTCTGAAGATCATTATTATTAAAATGCCAATTCTTTACAAAGTGACCTAGAGATTCAAGAAATCCCAAAGAAAATTCCAAGAGGCATTTCTGCAGAAATTAACAAGCCTATTCTAAAATGTGTATGAAAATGCAAAGGACCTAGAATAGCCAAAACAACTTGGGAAAAAAATAATGAAGTTGGAGGACTAATAGTTCCTTATAACATGACTTACAAAGCTACAGTTATCAAGGAACTGAGGCCCTCAGTCATTTGCCAGACAGGACCTGAAGTCAGGCAACAGTCATCTGTGTGAGCTTGGAGGAAGACTGTCTATGACCTGACAACAGCCATGTAAATGAGCTTGAAAGTGTTTCATTCCAGAGTGGATCCTCGAGATGATTGCAGTCCAGGCCAATACGTTGATTATAGCCATGTCAGAGACCCTGAATTCAGAAGATCCACCTAAGCCACACCTGGACTCCTGACCCACAGAAACTGTGAGGTAATAAATGTTTGTTGTTTCAGGCCTCTAACTTTTGGAGTAATTTGTTATGCAGCAATAGATAACTAATACATGTAGCTATTTACCACTTGATAAAGATCACCAACGGCTCTCAGTAATTCCCAGCCAAACAATTTGGTTGAACAGTTATGTCCAGAGACTCTGGGTTGGGACATGACATAACTCACCTCTAGAGTCATGTATCATAAAACATCAGAGATAGATGGAGCCTTAATGGATACTGAACCCAGCCTTTTAAATTTATAGACAAAAAACAGGGAAGTTTTGCCCAAAATGACCAGTGTAGCAAATGGCCACTGTAGGACATGAATGTAACATAGGGACAGGGATAGCATCATGTCATATCCATCATTTTATGAAGCTGACTTTGAAAATTCTTGATGGAGAGTTATTACAGTCTGAGAAAGACAGGTTAAATAATTATTAACAATTATTAATACTAAAAGCAATAAAAGTGGATATGACATTTTATGAGATATTAATTATTAAGAATGTTAATGACAGACAGGTATGCTGTAATATATTTAAAAAGTAATTTTTACCTAATTTTATTCTGAGGTTGTATTCTTACATTTTAATGAGTACATGTGGTAAGTAAAGTTTAACTTTCCATTAAAAAACAAAACAAAACTGGGTTAGGGCCTTTTGGTCTCTTCCAACCCTATGCTACTTTGCATGTATTTTAGGTCTCTCCTCAACACCAAAGTAACTTAAACTTACCAAAAACAACAAAAAAGGAACAAAAAACGGAAGATAAAATATCACGTGAATTATACAGAGATTTTTGAGTGGCTCCATATAAGAACTACATCATGCCATGAATTAATTTAAAAGATTCATTGAAACTTTATAAGATTGTCCAGTAGCTAGTACTATACTATCTCCCACAACTCAATCTTTGTCCAAGAACATTCTATATGTTTCAAAACAACTGCTCTGGTCTACTGTTCATGTCTCTCTCTCTTTACTGTTCATGTCTCTCTCTCTTTACTGTTCATGTCTCTCTCTCTTTACTGTTCATGTCTCTCTCTCTCTCCCTCCTCTGTTCATGTCTTTCTTTCTTTCTCTCTCTCTCTCTCTGTGATGAAACACAACCTTTATTTCTCCCTGGTATAACTTCTGAATTTCCCATTCTATTCCAAATCACTCATATCCTCCTCTGTTCATGTCTTTCTTTCTTTCTCTCTCTCTCTCTCTCTGTGATGAAATACAACCTTTATTTCTCCCTGGTATAACTTCTGAATTTCCCATTCTATTCCAAATCACTCATATTTTGGGTCTGAGCTACACTGATTTAATTGGTTTAGCTTCACGAAGTCAGGCAAAGCAGGTTTCCCTTTGTCGATCTTGTTTGCCCAGGATTTTCCAGCTATTCCTGCACATTAATACACCATTGGCAGATGAGGATGGGGTGTCAGGAGGACAGCGGGGTCTGCAGAATCCCAGACCAGGGAGGACACGGGGACTGGGGCTCTCCTTGAGGGATGAAGCTAGGGTCACACAAGACACAGCGATAGGGGCCGTGAAGCACAGGTCTGAAATACAAAGAACGAATCTCATTCCCATGAGAAGGAGCAGCTCTTCCCACAACTGCTTGCGGGTCAGCAGGAAACTGTGAGCACTGGTGGGGTGGGTCCTCTGCCTGGTAGGGACTTGTGGGCATGGCCTGAGCCTCCCACCCCACCCCAGCCCTGCTGGCCGACTGGACCACCTCTCTTTCCTCCCAACAGACTGGAGTCCCTGCTGTTTGTTGGGTCCACCTGGATGGGTTGGGGTCCAGTGGGGTCAGCTGCTGCCACCTGCTCAAGTTAAATGTTTCATACAATTCGAGGTAGAAGCCTAGAGCTGTGAGGGTGCTGACATGAATGCTGAGATGTTTCTTCTTAACCAATTGAACAGTCGAGGTGCAGATCTTTCTCAAGCGAATGAGCTGTATGTCCTGTGGGGCTGCGGGCACCACTTGGGGTTGAGTGGGGACCTGGACGACAACGGGGAGGGCATGGGTGTCTATTCTCCAGTCCTGAGAACAGGTTATTTAACTAGCCAGGGCTTGGGTTGTCTGTTCTGGGCACGGACACCAGAATCCAACCCGCAAAACCCTGCACCGTGTGCCATTTCACATTGGTTCCATCTGACTAATTTTCATCTTTGTCTCCATTCACCCAGGACTCAGCCCTGGGTCCAGGGTGTACTTTCAATTTCAAATGCATTCATTCAGCAAATACTGATTGAATTTGTACCTACGTACTTTACATAAAGTATGGAGCTAGGCCCTGAAAATGCAATGATGAACAAGGTAAGGACCTCTCCTTAAAGAATCTTCAAGTCCAGGGGGAGGAGGTAAATAAGTAAACAGGGAATCTGCTACAGTATGCTAAATGTTCTGACTGGAGAGGCACAAAGTGCGATTAAAAAAAAAAAAAAAGGAACATCCCACCTAGCACTAGGGGAGAAAGGTAAGGTCAGAAAAGCCTTCCAAAGGGAATTTATGTGTACTCCCAAACTTGAAGGATAAATAGGAGGTAACTAAGTTATTAATGAGCTTGGCAGTATAATATAATATTAAAAGTAAAGACTTTGGAAACAGATAATTTGGGCTCAAATTGGGCCTCTAGGTGTTGTTTGTTCTTAGCAAGTTATTTAACCACTCTGCTTCATTAGGAGGAATCAAGAGGAATTTATACAAGTTCTCATTACCATATCTACCCATCTACCTGCATCTATGCCCATATATTCTGCTTTTCTACTATTACTACTGATAATTTTCCATGCTCTTGTCAAAGGCCAAATATTCCACCTGTGTACTAGATCCTTTCCCACCCTGCCTTATGAAGGACTTTCTCTTTCTCGCATTATAAATGCTTCCTTTTTTATTGGATCTTTCCCATCACTATTACAAAATTCGATTACTTCTCCTATCTTTAAAACAAAACAAAACTTTCTCCACTTTCCTCTCCAGGTACTGCCTCATTCCTCTCCTTTTCTTTACAGATCTCCTTATAAACACTGTCTATACTCATTCTCTCCAAATTCTCTCTTGACGTTCTTTTTTCTATCAGCTTTTTGCTCCTGTCACCCACAGAACTATTTTTGTCAGGATTCCTAATGACTTCTCTGTTCTTAAAGCAAAAAGTTAGTTTTTAGTCCTCATCTTGATCACTTCTTCCTCCTTGATATCTGGCTTCCAGTACATGACACTTTTCTTTTTTCTCCCTCTTTTCTGGCTGCTCCTTTTTTGTCTCCACTGTCTCTAAACCTTGGAGTAGCCTAGGAGTCAGTCTTTGAACTTCTCATTTTCTATTTACTCTCATTCCCTTTGTGATCTCATTTAGTCTCATAGCTTTATATACCATTCATTTGCAGACAACTCCCAAATTTTATCTCCAGCCCAGATATTTCCACTAAATTCTTGGCTCATATGCAATTTGACATCTCTTCTTGGATGTCTAATAGGCACCTCAAACTTACCATGTCCAAAATTTATTTCATTTTTTCCCCTCTAACTTGATCCTTCCACAGTCTTGCCCATCTCAGTTAACAGCAACTCCACTTTCTCAGGTGAGACCAAATTGCTTAAGAGTCATCATTGATTGATCTCTTTCTCTCACACTCCATATCCAATATGTCAGCAACTCCTGTTGCCTCTACCTTTACAGTAGATCCAGAATGCAACTATTTCTTTCCACTCCCACTGTTGCTCTGGTCCAAGTCACAAACATCCCTTACCTCAATTATTATGAGCCTTCTGTCTCCAGGTTTTGCCTATGTCCCCATCAGTCTCTTTGTAATGCAACAGCCAAAATGACCATGTTAAATATAACTTAGAGCACATGACTACTCTTTTCAAAACCCAATGGCTTCCAATCTCACTCAGAGTAAAAGAAAGAGTCCTTACAAAGGCCTACAAGGCCCAAGAAGATTGGGCATCCTGTTAACTTGCTAGCTTCATCGCCTATTAATTTCTCTCTGGCTCTATCCCAGTAACATTGGCTTTCTTGCTGTTCCTTAAACACTTGAGCATGTTCCCGCCTCAGGGCTTTTGCATTAGCTCTCCAGTAATACTCCTCTGCTAGTTATCTGCATGCTCAGCTCTTTTCTGTCTTTATTCAGAGGACATCTTCTCAGCAAGGCCTTTTCTGAACACTATCTAAAACTGCAAAACCCTGCCCAGCATTCCTCATGCCCTTTTCCTGCTTTATTTTCTCTGGCCATTAACATACTATATAGTTTAGTTATCTATCTGGTTTACTGTCTTTCTCCCATCCATTCTCCCACTCCAGAATGTAAGCTCCATAAATGAAGAAGTTTTCAACGGATGTTTACTAAATAAATGAATTAAAAGAGTACACTGTCTAAACTATATTGTGGGAGAATATGCAACTTCTGGGTACCTATACTCCACTATGAATAATTGACAAACGTAATATTTATCTGGATCTGAAAATATTTTTAGATTCACTTGGTGTTGACACCATTTACTTTAAAAGTTTTTTTCTCTCGCTTTCCTTTATATAGTATTGTGTGTTTGTTTATATTTTAATTTACTTTTTCATGGTGTAGAGTTCTTATTTTTTACATTTAATTGATGTGTACCCCTGTAAAAATAATTTTTATTTCAGCATTTGGTTGATACATTTGTTTTAAGGGTATGCCCCAAGGGATAGTTATGCTGAATTACTAGATCAAGACAGAGCCATAAAAAGCATTAGAATTTCATTCTAATTCTCTAAAAGTCTCAAAAGCTGAAAAATGAGTCATAACCTGTTTGTTTACTTATAACTTAATTTATTTATATAAACATTTAAATTCTATACTATTATTGGAAAAAATGACAAAATAGGCTCATTATAAGAAGGCACAAGCATTATTTGAAAATTGCAAATGTAGCCTATATCATTGGAAAATTTGTTAAAATAAGAAAGCTCAATTACTCCTCCTAGAATTTGCCAATTAACATTCTGTAGTTCTTCAAAAAACTCTGTTATCTACCCATTTTTATGCTCTTTTCTCATAGTTGTAGTATTTTCAGAGCTAATAAGCAGAAATGAAAAAGATATTTTCACTGAAATAATATTTACACTCACATGCTGGCATAAAAGTAACATAATGCCTATAGCTACCACATGTAAGGTATCATGCTATATCCAGCAGGAAGCAGTGGATCTACTGTTACCCACATATGTAGTTGTATAAGCCAGGCAACTATCTAACCTTTTTAGATCTTAAATGCTCTATCTATTAAATGAGTATAGTTACAGTGTCTACCTTATAAGATTGTTGTGATGATTAAACATGATAATGATTGTAAAGTAATGGCATAATACAAAGCTTACAGGTAAACATTTAATAAGTGTAAAGTGATATATAAGATAGGTATTGGTGTTTCAATTAAGGTTTTTTTAGTTGCAAATAACAAAAGCTAACTCAGGTTATATTTCATGTGTTCAATAAATATGTACTGAGCACCTACTATGTGCCTTATTATGTACCAGGCATTATGCTAAGAACTGGTAAGCAAAAAAGGGAAATTTATCACAAGGATATGCGTGTCACGTAGAACTCAGACTTACAGCAAAACTTCATTCAGAAAGAAATTGAACTGGGAATTGGAAAGCTGTTGGAGCCTAAGAGTTCTCTGTCTGTGTACTTTTCTTAGCAAACTGGTTTCAGTTTTCTTTGCGGCAGATCAGTTTTTTTCTGTAATAAAACATTGATGGTGGACTGAATTTGGCCACTCACAGGCTATCAAGTTCATATGTAACCGTTCCAGCCATACTGAGAGACTAACTGTTGCTGTCTTATCTCCCTTTGATCTTTTATCTTAACCTCAAAGTCTTAAGATAGGGATTAGGTACCCACTCTTGCCTAAAGAGGAGGTCAACTAACAGGTCCTGGGGTTGTGCAAGTGCAGGGTCAGTACGTAAGAATGAATGCCCCCTTAAATTCTGCATCTTAGGAGCTTCACTTGCCTCACTCTAGTCCAAGCTCTGCTAATGCTTAATAGTTCTTTTTGTTATACATGCATTCCCTTAGTAAAAGTTGGTACCTCCACAACTTTCAGAGAAAAGCAATGATTAAAAAAAAAAGTTTCCGGGATTCAGACAATTTCTAAATTACTGAAAAAATTTAAAATTTTCTACCACAATATGCAACATTAATTTTGGTAAAATAAATCTAGATTCTATGTATAGACAAAGAACCAATTAATCCTGTAGGGCACTAATGGCTAATAAAAAACATTTTAATAATGAAAAGAATGTTTGCCTCCTTCAAACTCACGAGTATATACGTTAGAGGTGCCAATGGCTGCTGAGTTTCCCAAGGGAATAGACGTTCATGGCCCTTACTAAGTATGTAATGGACCACAAGACCCTGCTGCCACCCTGCCCCCACATACATTGGCAAACCCAAGGGAATCAAGCCATGGGTTGGATTGTGAAGCCCATTTGAGTAACTACCTCTCAAGGGAATCTAAAGAAAGAAGAAAGAAAAAACTGGTCAGCCTCAGGTATAATTCTTCAGGTGAGAGTTTAATACCTGGAGTGGAATAGTAGCAATGTAGAAACATGAAAGCAGAGGGAACAGTAAAGAAAAAGATTGAGAGAGGTCAAGGATGGATAAGAATGCCTATTAATTACACTTCTCGATAATAAAAAGGTGATTAATGCATATTTTAAGTTCACATAGAAGGCATAAAACTATGTTATTTTCTTCTATTTTCAGAAAGTCTTGATTATATCCTTGAAAGCAGCTTTGTCAAAATGGTGACTTCAAAACATTTTTCTTTGTAATTGAACCTTTGAGCCTGGGGAAACCCAGTAGGTTTTCTATTTTCTGATAGTTAACAAGTATACCTGCTTACTCCATGGAATGTGAGCAGAGACAGAGAAGACACTGGTGAGCAATGATAAAGGGGAACATCATGGCATAAGAGTGATCAGACCAGTCAGGGAGAGAAAATTGGGCCTTACATAATATTCCTTTCTCAAGGGCACGCCTGGGGTCGTTAGGCAGGAGCCAAGGGCCAGCCGCCTCCACCCAGAAGCAGGCAAGAACAACAAAGCATGCCCAGGGTCCTTAGGCAGGAGCCAAAGGCCATCCCCCTCCACCCAGATGCAGGCAAGAAACTGAGCGTGCCCAGGGTCCTTAGGCAGGAGCCGAGGGCCAGCCCCCTCCACCAGGACACAGGCAACAAAAACAGCATGCCCACCGTCCTTAGGCAGGAGCCGAGGACCAGCCCCCTACCCAAATGCAGGTATGAAACAGTGCACACCCAGGGTCTTAAAGCAGGAGCCGAGGGCAGCATCCCCAGGAGCACACCAAAAACACCATTTGTGTGCAAGTGGCCCACCACAGCCACTGCCACAGCTGCTGCAAAAGCAGGAGATGCCACAGCAGTAGCCACAGATACCATGCAGGTGGCCCTCCAGACACTCAACTACATTGACACAAGGGGTCATCAGTGGAGACTGGAAAAAGAAGAGGACGTCTCTCTCCTCAAATCTCACTCCAGAGTAACAGAAGAAGCAATTGCTCTACTAGATGACCAGACAGCAATGTAGAGATACTAGAAATATGAAAACCCAAGAAAATGTGACATCACCAAAAGAATACAGTAATTCTCAAATACAAGACCCTATAGAGCAGGAAACCCTTGAAATGACTGAAAAGGAATTCCAAGCAACAATCTTAAGGAAAGTGAGACACCAGAAGACTCAGTTAGACAACAGAATGAAACAAACAAACAAGACCCAGGATATGAAAGAGGAAACTTACAAAGAGATTAATATCTTAAAATACAATGTAGCATTTTAATATATTGTTTACAAGTATTAACTTTCCTATCTAAGCACTGCATGAGCCCTGCATCCTATAAATTTTAATCTGTCCTGCTGATTTTTATCTCAAAGTACCCTCTAATTTCCCTTTAATATTTCTTCTTACCCATTGTTTATTTAGGAAAGTATTGTATAATTACCACACATTTGAGAATTTTCTAAATTTCCTTCTGTTGTTGTGGTCAGAGAACATATTTTCTATTAATCTTTTTAAATGTATTAAGACTTGTTTTGTGGCTGAAAAAAATAAAAACAAAAAACCAAACACACAAANAAACCCCTAAAAAACAAAAAAACAAAACACTCCTTTCTCTTACCTCTCCTGGGCCAATCTTACACTATGCTAAATAGAATGGATGATATATTAAAGAAACAGACCTTGTTATCTGCAAATCTCTCTCCTATACTACCTAAAATTCTACTAAGTAAACATTTTTTCAAGTGTGGTTAAGGAAACTCCTGGGAATGACTATGCAGGAGAAAGGAAGGCACAAAAAGGGCAGCCTAAGAAGACTGAATGGCTGGTTTTATTTCCTCAGCCTTAGTAATATGGAAGTTCATAGACAAGCTGTTAGTGGCTAATAACCCTCAAGTATGCAGTCAGGGAAGCTCTGCATTACATTATGAACTCATTTTAATCAGGCTGATTTAATCCTAACACACAGGTTCCCTAAGTTTTACAAAGAGGAGTTATCTTTTGCTTATCTTACCCAATAAATTTACAGTAGGATAAAGGATTGGTAGTAAAAATCTCTAAGTTGTAGGGTCAAGGGTTAGGGTAGAGAGAGCACGTAATAGTGATAGCTGCATTTCTCTCACACTAGAGGCTCAATATATGTACAGGTTTTTTTTACTAAAATGTTTACATTCACACATATAAATACATCATAATAATAAGAGTTACAAATTTAGTATACAGTAAAGCTTGTTTACCTAACAATTTTCAAAATTTTTGAAAGTCAAAATGCCTGTGTCTTCATCTAGTCCTTATCTAAATACCAAGATATTAAGTATGTCCTTTTAGCAATAACAGTTACAGAGGAAAACTATGACCTAAAATATAAAATGCTAACACATGGGATTTTTAAAGTATATGTATAAGTTATAAGCTTTTAAATGTTCATTAATAAAGTTTAGCACATGGGAAGAGGAGAGGTCTACAGTTCCCAGTAGCACTACTAAATACATATATATTACAGTAGATCTGTATATCTGTGACATAAAAATTAACTCTTTATTCCTACTCTTAGGTCTATAAACTTCTACAAATTTTCAAAATCAAAAGTCATACCTATTTGTGTGTGTTTGGAAAGACAGTAATTCACGAGCTAGTTTAACTCCTTGATAATTGCTGAATAAACATCTGTTTACAAACAGGTGATATCAAAGATTTGTTTTGAAAAGTACACAGCTTTAGAAATATGGAATAAAACTATTAATTTATTGAGTAAATTCTTTGTAATGAGATATATGTCCCTCTGCCCCCCCAAATAAATTGTTTTTTTCTACTCCATTCTTTGGAATAAATCCTATTTGTATGATTTTTAAGGACTAGAATGAGATTTATGCCTCCCACTGAGTAAGAAGTTATGCACAAACTGCACACGTACTTATACTAATATGTTTTCAAGCAATATTTGTAAAGACAACTCTACTTATCACAGCAAAAAAATTTCCATCCTAGTAAGTGAGCAAATTTAAGTAGTACCTGCTCAAGTGTCAAAATTTTAGGGTCTAATTTACATCTTAAAATTAACTTAACAATAACATTTAATCTAATATATGTTTAGGTTTAATAAGTCCTAATACAACAAGAAAGAATTAACATAGGTGCATTCAATGAGTATTATTAAGTAAAACAATGCATAGTTGTTTTACTTAACACTAAGCAGTATTAGATTTAATTGAAACAATCAAAACAAAAACTTGAATTTAGGAAGATAGTAATGATCAATGGTCTATGGATTTAAAGACTACAGAAGTGAAGACTGTATTTTAAAGACTGCACATTTTTCAAACTTTAATTTTTTTTTTCCTTTTTGTCTTTTTTCGTGACCGGCAACGGATCGCAACCCTCAGTGTCGCGCCTGTACTGGACCGGGACCGGCAACGGGATCGCAACCCTTGGTGTTGCACCCGCACCTCGCTCAGCCAGTGAGCGGCCGGTCTGCATGTGGGATCCGAACCCTTGGTGGGAGCGCCACCGCGCTCCCAAGCGGCGCACTGTAGCAGTGCGCCACCGGGCCGGCCCCTCAAACTTAAATTTTAAAGCTAGCTGCTAGGAGGACGGCAGATTTCCTATTCCTTTGTTTAGAAAAACATGGAACCCATTTAGTTAAAAAAAAGGGGGGGAAAGGGTGAGATTCCCCAGACATAGGGTAGATGACAAAAGGCTTATGTTCAAGACAAATTTAATCTGTTCTACTGAGCTTTTGGGATAGACACAGACATGGGAAGGAGGATCTAGAGCAGAGATTGCTAAACTTCAGTACCATCTTTACAATTTTTGCCATAACTTATGGCATCCTTAATATTTCTCTTTAAGCTGACTTGCTTTTACTTCAATATTAGGTTTTACCTTACTCTAAAATATATACATGAAATTATTGACTTAATACACTAATTGCACCTTTTGTTCACATGTACAATAAAATAGATATACATCTTAAAAATTTAAAGGGCTGTGTTCGTATCATCTGAAGTCACCTTGTAGAACACACTTGGGAAACCACACTGCAGACCACACTGGTCTATAGAGACAGACCCAGCAACACATATGGTGATACAGGACATAGGAACCAACAAAACCAGCAAGAAATTCCTGTGGGTATCAAATGGCTGATGAATATCAAAATCTCAGGGCCGGCCCGGTGGCACACTGGATAGTGCGCCGCTTGGGAAGCGCGGCGGCGCTCC
>NW_007736003.1:36136-37681 GCF_000696425.1 Galeopterus variegatus
AATCAGGACTTGAACACAGGTCTTTTGACTCCAGACACTAGATACTTAACCACTAAGCCATTTTGCCAGATTTTAAGACATCTTTTAAGACAACATTTAAGACAAATATTACATCTATAAACCCACTACATTTCAGTTAGTAAAACACAAAGGCTAATAAGCTAAAAGCAAAACTGCCATTTCTCAGAAGATTAAAAATCAACTATTTCTCTCCAAAAAAGAAAAACCACTGTTTTTCTTAGGGTATTTGCAGAATGCAGAAAACACATATTAAATCATTTTTTAACAATCATTCAATATTCACTAAATGTTCACTGAAGAAAATCTGGAAAATGCAGAAAAGTAGAAGAAAATAAAAATCACCCATAACCCCACCACCAAAATATCATATAATTAACACTTTACTGTATTTCCTTTCAGTCTTTTCAGTAAATTATAAACACAAGTATTTATACATATATGTATATATATGTATAAAGCATACATGTATGACCTCAATCTTACGGATGTTTATGTGTGTGTNGAGGGTTGCGATCCGTTGCTGGACACGGAAAAAAAGACAAAAGACAAAAAAAAAAAAAAAATCTTGCTTGGATTATGTTTATTCTTCATTTCATAAAATCCTGTTATGAACAACCATCTTTTGTTAGGTTTGAAGGAAGAGGAAAGAGGTCCTAGAATTCCAGGGATGACCAGAAAAAAAACCCCAGCTAACATTAATGGCACGTTTCCATGTGCCAGACATTGAACTAAGTTTTAGCTTTGTGGAGGATACCAACATTAATAAAGCAAATGTAATTTTAGCAAGGCCAAAGCCCTTTAGTTTAAGGAATTGCCTAACTTTTTAGAATTGCACATAGAAATGCTAAGCTTGGGAAAAACAGAAAACTTTCCCAGGACTAAAGTCTCTGTTGTAGATAAAAAATTGTAACACAGCAAAAGTGCTTGCTATGAGGTTAGATGCCCTTGGTGCAGCTAAACCTAATGAGGGGAATGTATGTGGACTAAAAGCTTCAGGGTTAATAGGTAGGATGTTCCACATCTCGTCTTCAGCTGTTTCTTTGAGTTTCTTGGGGAACTAAGTGTTGCTATGACAATTATCTCATTGTTCTTTTTGTAAGCACTTATGTTCCTTTTCTGTAACTTGCTTGCCTGGACAATAAAAACTGAGAGAAAACCTCTTTGGGGTTATTTCCTAGGAATTCTTCTCTCTTGAAGGAATTGCCTGGGATTAACCCCTTCTTGGCTTCTCACTGCTCTGGAGAAATGGGCTTTGAGTAATCCTTTGTATCTCCATCACCCTGGGAGAGGTGACACAGCTCTGTATGAGTAATTTTTTTGTTGTTCTTTTATTCTTCTTATATGAATAATTTCACTTAAGCTTTACAACTCTGCAAGGTAGTATTATTATTTCCTTTTTAAACAGAGATTGAAGCTTAAGAGAACTTAAGACATTTACTTCACGTCATTTGCTAGCAAACAGGAATCAGGACTTGAACACAGGTCTTTTGACTCCAGACACTAGATACTTAACCACTAAGCCAT
>NW_007736003.1:38520-44777 GCF_000696425.1 Galeopterus variegatus
GTATATATATGTATAAAGCATACATGTATGACCTCAATCTTACGGATGTTTATGTGTGTGTGTATATATACACATACATACACATCCACAAGATTGAGATCATACATGTATCCTTTTTTCCCCACCACATGAAAAATATATCTTTGATTCATAACTTAAAAAATCACTATTCAGTTTCCAAACTTGTTCTGACATTCTGAGGAAAAAGGAAGCTCCTGTATAAGTGTTAATAACATTTTTTTGTTCAACTGTATTTTAAATGTGAAGACAAAAATAAAAGAGATTACTTCTTTAAAGAATAGGTAATAAAGCAAGTTAAAATAAAGGAAAATTTATGTTAATTAATAACATTTTTTTGTTCAACTGTATTTTAAATGTAAAGACAAAAATAAAAGAGATTGCTTCTTTAAAGAATAGGTAATAAAGCAAGTTAAAATAAATAAAGGAGGGCCGGCCCGGTGGCGCACTGCTACAGTGCACCCCTTGGGAGCGCGGTGGCGCTCCTGCCAAGGGTTCGGATCCCACATACAGACCGGCCGCTCACTGGCTGAGCGAGGTACGGGCGCAACACCGAGGGTTGCAATCCCGTTGCCAGTCCCGGTCCGGTACGGGCGCGACACTGAGGGTTGCGATCCGTTGCCGGTCACGAAAAAAGACAAAAGGAAAAAATAAATAAATAAATAAAGGAAAATTTATGTTAATTAAAAGATGGGTATCAGTATGCCATGCTAAGTAAATTTTACAAATTAAGGCAGAACTTTAAGATCTGGCAAGGAAGAGGTAAAGTGCAGTTATCCATTTAATATCCTAGCCACCAAAAGAATTCTCTCTTCTGAGAGACAAAAATTCACCAAGCAAAAAAGTTTTCAGGCCTTTTTTTCCCACCTCATTTTATAAATTTCTGATCTAGAAGAAGACAGATGAAGCAATACTGGGGAAAGAAAAAATGCTTTGAGGAATTCCCTGAAATTAGCAGGCATTTACCCTGCAAAGAAAAAAGAGTCGTTAGAGACCCTAAACCCTACTGATGAAGGGAGAAAGCCCAGATATTCTCTATTCTCAGATCAAGTGTCTGTAAGACAATCATCAGTGTATGTCTTGTTGGGAAACACCTGGGATTTCTTGATATTTTCAGGATGACGATTTTATTGTCAGTCTTGTGGTATTTCCCCTAAAAATTTAAAAATTATTTATTTTTGAATATGCTATGTAAGTACAGTGGGAAAATCTCCCTTCTGTTCCTGTTTCTTGGCCATTCAGTTATCCTCTGAGGTGGCAAATACAATGACCAGTTTCTAAAATAATATTCTAGGCATAACTTATAGATGTGCAAATATGTATGCAAGATTTTTTTGGTGGGGGGGACACAAATTTTAGCATACCGATCATATGGCTTTGCATCTTGCATTTTTTCCCCTTAATTACCTACCTTGGAGGTTACACATAAGTATAAAAAGATCCCTTTCATAATTTTAAACAAACATGGAATAGTACATTGAATGGGTATATCATAATTTTTTAATCTCATTCCTTACTAATAAATATATAAGTTGTTCCTGATCTTTTGCTATTACAATGCTGCAATGAATAACCTTATATATATGTTATGTTTTATCAAGTCAGTGCAAATATATCTGTGAGCTAAATTCCCAGGAATAGAATTGCTAAGTCAAGTGGAATGTGCATTTGTAATTTTGACAACTCTTTCCAAATTACCTTCCTTAGAGGTTGCAACAATTTAAATCCACAAACAGAGAGTAAAAGCACATTTCCCCAATACCCTTACCCTTAATCTTTGCCATATGATAGGTTAAAAAATGGTAACTTGGGGCCGAGCCCGTGGCGCACTCAGGAGAGTGTGGCGCTGGGAGCGCAGCAACACTCCCGCCGTGGGTTTGGATCCTATATAGGAATGGCCGGTGCGCTCACTGGCTGAGTGCAGTGTGGGCGACACCACACCGGCGCTGGGAGCGCAGCGACACTCCCGCCGTGGGTTTGGATCCTATATAGGAATGGCCAGTGCGCTCACTGGCTGAGTGCAGTGTGGGCGACACCACACCAAGGGTTGCGATCCCCTTACCGGTCACGAAAAAGACAAAGAAAAAAATGGTAATTTGTAATTTTAATTTCTCTTTTGTGACAAGGTTGGCACCATTTCATTTTAAGATCTTAAAGTCTCATTTCATTTTGTACAACTTTTTTCTGTAAATTAAGTCCTTTGACCATTTTTCTATTGATTGTTGGTCTCTTAATCATGATTTGTAGGAGTGCTTTATTTATTTAAAAAGCTTATATATTTTGTCATAGATATGAATTGAAAATATTTTTTATAGTTTTTCTTTTCAGCTTTATTTATACTATTTTTTGCCTTTTGGAATTAAACTTTTTGGTTTCTCAGTACACATAAAAGTTATGTTTACACTATACAGTCTGTTAAGTATGCAATAACATTGTGTTTAAAAAAACACTGTATATGGGCCGGCCCGGTGGCGCACTCAGTAGAGTGCGGCGCTTGGGAGTGTGGCGGCGCTCCCGCCGAGGGTTCAGATCCCATATAGAGACCGGTCCGCTCACTGGTTGAGCGCGGTGCGGGCGCGACACCGAGGGTTGCGATCCCGTTACCGGTCACGAAAAAAGACAAAAAGGGAAAAAAAAAAAAACAATGTATATGTATATACCTTAATTAAAAATACTTTATTGACAAAAAATGCTAACAATCATCTGGGACTTCAGCAAGTAGTAATCTTTTTGCTCATAGAGGGTCTTGCCTCAGTGTTGATGGCTGCTTACTGATCAGGTGGTGGATGCGGAAGGTTGGAGTGGCTATGGCAATTTTTTAATTTTGCCACACTGCTTGACTCTTCCTTTCACAACAGATTTCTCTGTAGCATGAGATGCTGCCTGATATCATCTTACCTACAACAGAACTTCTTTCAGAATTGGAGTCAATCTTCTCAAACCCTGCTGCTGCTTTATCAACAAAGTTTATGTAATATTGTAAATCCTCTGTTGTCTTTTCAACAATGTTCACAGCAGTAGATTCCATCTGAAGAAATCATTTTCTTTGCTCATTCAGAAGAAGCAACTCCTCATCCGTTCAATTCTGATCATGAGATTACAGCAATTCAGTACATCTTCAGGTTCCACTTCTAATTCAAGTTCTCTTGCTCTTTCCACCACATCTGCAGATACTTTCTCCACTGAAGTCTTAAATCCCTCAAAGGCATCCATGAGGGGTGGAATCAACTTCAAACTCCTGTTAATGTTGTTATTTTGACCCCATCCCATGAATCATGAATATTCTTAATGGCATCTAGAATGGTGAATTCTTTCCAGAAGGTTTTCGATTTACTTAGCCCAGATCCATCAGAGGAATCACTATCTATGGCAGCTATAGCCTTATGAAATGTATTTCTTAAATATTAAGACTTGAAAGTTGAAATTACTCCTGATCCATGGGCTATAGAATGGATGCTGTGTTAGCAGGCAGGAAAACAACATTAATCTCCTTGTACATCTCCATCAGAGCTCTTGTGTGAGCAGGTGCATTGTCAATGAGCAGTAATATTTTGTCTTTTCTTTAGATCAGTAAGTCTCAACAGTGGACTTAAAATATTCGGTAAACCATGCTATAAACGGGTATGCTATTATCCAGACTTTGTTCTTAGATTTACAGAATGCAGAAACAGTTGATAATTATTAAGGACCTTAGGATTTTCAGAAAGGTAAATGAGCATTGGCTGCAACCTAAAGTCACCACCTGCGTTAGCCTCTAATAAGAGTCAGCCTGTCCTTTAAAGCTTTGAAGCCAGGCTTTGATTTCTATGAAAGTCCTAGATGGCATCTTCTAATAGAATGCTATTGTGTCTATGTTGAAAATCTGTTGTTAGTATATCCACTTCATCAATGACCTTAGCAGATCTTCTGGATAACTCACTGAAGCTTCTACATCAGCACTTGCTGCTTCACCTTGTTGCACTTTTATGTTATGAGACAGTTCCTTTCCTTAAACCTCACGAATCAACCTTTGCTAGATTCAAACTTTTCTTCTGTAGCTTCCTCACCTCTCAGACTTCATAAAATTAAAGAGAGTTAGGCTGTGTTAGCAGGCAGGAAAACAACATTAATCTCCTTGTACATCTCCATCAGAGCTCTTGTGTGAGCAGGTGCATTGTCAATGAGCAGTAATATTTTGTCTTTTCTTTAGATCAGTAAGTCTCAACAGTGGACTTAAAATATTCGGTAAACCATGCTATAAACGGGTATGCTATTATCCAGACTTTGNAGTGGACTTAAAATATTCGGTAAACCATGCTATAAACGGGTATGCTATTATCCAGACTTTGTTCTTAGATTTACAGAATGCAGAAACAGTTGATAATTATTAAGGACCTTAGGATTTTCAGAAAGGTAAATGAGCATTGGCTGCAACCTAAAGTCACCACCTGCGTTAGCCTCTAATAAGAGTCAGCCTGTCCTTTAAAGCTTTGAAGCCAGGCTTTGATTTCTATGAAAGTCCTAGATGGCATCTTCTAATAGAATGCTATTGTGTCTATGTTGAAAATCTGTTGTTAGTATATCCACTTCATCAATGACCTTAGCAGATCTTCTGGATAACTCACTGAAGCTTCTACATCAGCACTTGCTGCTTCACCTTGTTGCACTTTTATGTTATGAGACAGTTCCTTTCCTTAAACCTCATGAATCAACCTTTGCTAGATTCAAACTTTTCTTCTGTAGCTTCCTCACCTCTCAGACTTCATAAAATTAAAGAGAGTTAGGACCATGCTTCAGATTAGGCTTTGGTTTAAGGAAATGTTGTGGATGGTTTGATCTTCTATCCAGACCACTGAAACTTTCTCCATATCAGCAATTAGGTTGTTTCACTCTCTTATCATTTGTGTGTTCACTGGAGTAGCACTTTTCATTTCCTTTGAGAACTTTTTGCATTCATAGCTTGGCTGACTGGCACAGAGGCCTAGCTTTTGGCCTGTCTTGGCTTTCAACATGCCTTCCTCACTAAGCTTAATCATCCCTAGCTTTTGATTTAAAGTGAGAGGCGTGTGACTCTTCCTTTCACTCAAACACTTAGAGGCCACTAAAAGGTTATTAATTGGCATAATTTCAATATTGTTGTGTCTCAGGGAATAGGGAGGCCTGAGGAGATGGAGAGAGATGTGGAATGGCTGGCCAGTGAAGCAGTCAGAACACACACAACATTTATACATTAAGTTCACCGTACTGTATATGTGTGCTTCATGGCACCCCAAAATGAATACAATAGTGACATCAAAGAACACTGATTACAGACCATCATAACAGATATAATAATAATGAAAAAGTTTGAAACATTGTGAGAATTATCAAAATGTGACACAGAGACATGAATTGAACACATGCTGTTAGAACTGCTTTTGCTGTATCCCATAGGTTTTGGCATATGGTATCTCCATTGTTATTTGGCTCAATATATTTAAAATTTTCCCTATTGATTTACCCTTCGACCCATTGTTTATTAAGGAGCATGTTGTTCAATTTCCACACATTTGTGAATTTTACAAGATTCCTCCTGCTATTCACTTCTAGTTTCATACCATTTTGGTCTGAAACAATACTAGATATGATTTCAATTAAACTTCTTAAATTTGTTAAGATTTGTTTTGTGGCTGAACACATGGCCTATCCTGAAGAATGCTCCATATGTGCTGGAGGAAAATGAGTATTCTACTGCTGTTCCACAGAAAATCCTATGCATGTCTGTTAGGTCCATTTGGTCAAAAGTACAATTCAAGTACAGTATTTTTTTTTGCAACTCTCTGCAAGCACTAGTTTGGTTGTTCCTCAAGTGCTTTAGACAGACTCAAGTTTTCTAGAAGCTTTTTTCATCAGATAGTAGCATTACAGTAGACTATTTAAAATGAAGAAACACGTTTGATCCGTGTGTGTGTGTGTGTGTGTATATCTGCATGTATACAGGTTTGTTTTTATCTTTCAGGCAGGATTATGGCAATATAGTAATAGAGCCTTTCTGAACAGCGTTTACCAACAGTCCTACATCCATCCTACTGTTAGTACAAACAACTGCCTACCCGCACCATTACTCATTTTATTCATTGCCTAGCAAGTTCACAAAACGTTTAACATAATCCAAATTATTTTGACAAGAGAAATTAACATTTGGCTGCTACTTACAGATGCAGTTTTCTGATGCGGATATTGGCACTAACCATAGAGTCTGAGTTTGTAGAGACTGCAGA
>NW_007736003.1:45777-52612 GCF_000696425.1 Galeopterus variegatus
GAGCGCCGCCGCGCTTCCCAAGCGGCGCACTATAGCAGTGCGCCACCGGGCCGGCCCAAGTACAGTATTTATGAATTTTTTTTCTGACTCATCTATCCATTGTTGAAAGTGGAGTACTGAAGTTCCCTTTTATTACTGTATTGTTATCTATTTCTCCCTTCATGTCGAAAATCCTATGCATGTCTGTTAGGTCCATTTGGTCAAAAGTACAATTCAAGTACAGTATTTATGAATTTTTTTTCTGACTCATCTATCCATTGTTGAAAGTGGAGTACTGAAGTTCCCTTTTATTACTGTATTGCTATCTATTTCTCCCTTCATGTTCATTAATATTTGCTTTATGTATATAGGTACTCCAATGTTGGGTGTATATATATTTACAGTGGTTATGTCCTCTTGATGAACTGACCCCTTTATCTCCTTCAATAGTTTTTCACTTAAAGTCTATTTTTTCAGAAATAACTATAGCCACCCATGCTCTTTTTATTACCATTTGCAGAAAATATCTTCTTCCATCCTTTCACTTTCAGCCTATGTGTGTCCTTAAAGCTTAAGTGGGTCTCTTATAGGCAGCATATAGTTGGATCTCATTTAGCTGCTCATTTTCTACCCATTCAGCCACTCTGTGTCTTTCGACTGGAGAATTTAATCCACTTAACACTCAAGCTTAGTTCTGATAGATAAGGACTTACTACTGCCATTTTGTTGTTTTCTGGTTGTTTCGAAGCTCCTTTCTCTTTTGTTTACTTTTGTGATTTGATAATTTTCTGTAGTGCTAAGCTTTGATTCCTTTCTCTATCATTTGCATATCTGCTGTAATTTTTTGTTTTGGTGGTTACCATGAGGCTTCTAAACACACCTTACAGTTACTGTGATATTATGAAATATATATATTTGGTCTTCATCCCCATTCCATGACTCCTAAAATCCTTAGAGAATCTCTAACATGGTGTCTTTTCATATGCTAATGAGTTGATCAATGGCCAGCAGCCCCTAAGTAGCTTCAGGATGGGGCTGGTCACCAGAAAGTCTAAGGCACAGTCTTAGTGCTGTGTACTAAGCACAGAGTGGGCGACAGAGTGCTGGGTCAGACCTTGATGCTAGACCCAGCTCAGATTTCAGTGAGTCTGAGCTTTGGTCACTTGCCTCAAAGCTGTCTTCCAAAGGAAAAATTACGCAGGAACAATAGAAAGCACCTCTAAGACCCCTGGTTACCAAGAAGTCAGTCAATGTGGGGGATGGGCAAAACTAAGTAACTATTGAAACCAGAGGGTATTGTTCATTTTGTAGATCCAGCTTCCGAGGGGCTTTTACTAAAACAGATTCTGAAAGAAACTAACTTAAGAGCAGTATCTTTGCTTTTAAATGCTGCAGAGTGTAGGAGCATGTACAGATTGATTGTTCCACACTTGCTATGGAACAATCCCAGATGGCTGTATATGATCCCGACATACAGGAGGTTATTCCTGAAGGAACAGAGAGCCTGGCAGACTGGATAAAAGCCACTGTAAAGTCTGTTTACCCTGAGCAGTGGTTCTGCCCAATCCCCCTATAAATGCCAAGTGGAATGCAGTGCATTTAAAGGTGCATTAGTCTTAATTTTAAAAAATTATATTTATTAATCCATGAAATTATTAATACCTTTCATTAAACTATTTAATTTAGTTAGCTACCAGGCACTACTTATCATTAATAAATAGAAATCTATTCTGATATAGAAAAAGATCACATAATCATCTAATAAAATGTGATAGTCATCAGCTTAACAGGAACTGCACTGGTATTTGTGAACCACATCCCTGAGCACAAAAATTGAGTTCAGTTGGTAAAAGGTCGGGGTGCCAATAATTTTCACTCTTTTCTTTAAAAATATCTTCAACAGAGGTTCAATCTATAAAACTACCCAAGCGGATCTTCTCTGGTCCAGAGTACCACCCACCTTTTCTCCCTTCCCTTCCATGGAGGCATCTCCTCACACTCCCAGGGCTCTAAGGAGCCTTGGGAAAATCACTGATTCAGGCCAAGTTTTGTACTTTTGATATTCCAAAATCCATCTGTGAACATATATTGCTTCCCTAAACAAAATCAAGACCTTCTGAATGGCAGAAAGACCATCATATATTTACTTCTTTCCCTCATCCTTCATGTAGTCAGTCAAGCAGCTTGTCACAAACAACTGAGTAACTGGTGGTAAGACAATGTAGGATTTTTCCTACAGTTTTGTATTCCAAGGAGATATAAAGCCTACTTCAGTTGTAGATGTATGATTTAAGGCAGGAACTTGACTTAAGGCTTGCTTCCAGTGTTTAGACAGGATGAGTTCAGTTAGAATAATTCTCTCACTTTGGAGCAAGAGATGCTTAGGAAGAGAAATAACTTCTCAATTCACATGTCCTCAAGGAAGCCTTCAGTGGAGAGGCATTCTCAATGCTTCCTCAGTCCCTCAGACCTGAGGTAGGCTGAGGCCAATCAGAGCACTGAAAGAAAGACTGCAAAGGAAATTCCAGCAAGAGCAATTTATATATAGCACCATATTATTTACGTCATTAGCTTAAACCTTTTCTATAACAAAACTTTACCTTGGCTGATAACTAATAAAATTTGATGACATAAATTTTACCTTCATTCTTTACACCAGTTCACTGGTAGAAAGACATGCTAGGTCTTGATTTCACCAAAAAGCAGGCTATAGGAGCATGAAAAAAAAAAGGTTGTTCTCATTTCATTTGTCAAGGTTGAAAAAAAAAGACCATTCATCCTACTTTTTCCTCCTAAACTCTGTATTTTTCATTGATGCTTAAAAAAGATACACAAGTCACAAATAGTAAGATCTGCAACATGGTAATATTAGTTTCAGGAGGGGGGTCTCCAGAAATAGAGTGCCTATAAAAGTCAAGTCTGCCTCTACCTGAGAGTACCTGTAATGCATACCAACAAAAGAATCAAATAGTTGGACAAAATTCTTTGTTCTTAGTAATAAATGAGGATGCTTAATATTTTTTCCTACTTTTTTTTTGTTTTTTGTTTTGGCAGCTGGCTGGTACAAGGATCCGAACCTTTGACCTTGGTGTTATAACACTGTACTCTAACCAACCTAGCTAACCAGCCAGCTCTACTTCTTTATAAGGTTCCAGGGTCCAGTGATCATGTAATTTAGTCTAATTTAGTAATGTATAAATAACATTATGTTAATATAGTTTATTAATCCACGTTACCTTACTCATTTAGGAGATAAGCAGAAATATATTTATTGAACAACAACTATATACAAGGGTAGTCCAAAAAGTTCATGGTAAAATAAAATTAAAAGAAACCCTCGTATATGATACTATTAAACACTTTATATTTTTTCTTATTTAATTCTTGCAACAATCTTCATTTTTATAATTGAGGAAAATGAAGCTCAAAGAAAATTTTATGGACTAGGAAATTTGTGTATGTAATTTTCACATGGAAATTTAAGAAAATACTAAAATACTAGTATAGTAGTATACTAGTATAATCACCTCTTATGCTACAAAAACATCATCCACATATAATGAGTTGCACAATGCCTCCTTTTTTTCCTGCCTCCTTTTTATAACCCATTTTAAAACCACCCTGTATATACTTCCTACATCCTCCCTTTGCTTTGCGTCACAGAGCAACCTAACTATTCTGTGACAATAGCACCGCCTACTGGATGATGAGGGGACTGGAATAATCCAAAATCTCAGCAATGCTTCCTTACCCTTCAGAAAGCTTTTTCTCATTTACATACATCTCCTTTTAAAAATCTATAGTTACCGCATCTCTCTTGATCTCACTGCTGATCAGTAGGTTTTTGCTAATGTGAAGCAATTCATATAAATTGTAAATTAAAAGGTATTTATTCTGGGAACTGAACTAAAATTTCTACAATCTATATAGGAAAATGTGTTAAATGTAAACAAGCTGCTTACATGCAACTCTTGGAATTCAGTGAATTTGTAGGATGGGAATTTTCCATATTATTATGACACATAAAAACATGAAGTCTTCCACTGTGGTAGCTAAAGTAAATAAAGAAATAGAATGCTGAAACAAAATAATACTGTATACATTTTCCCCCTGTTCAGAGTTGATGCACATCTGCTTTGTCCTGTGTAATGTGAATCCTACACACAGTAGAACACAAATATTTGTTGATAATAAGGATGAGCTCCATTGCTATTTTGCAGTGACTCTTTAAAGTTATATTAATGACAGGAGAGAACAGCTCCCATTATTTTAACTTTTATCTCTATGATGAAAACTACCAGGACAACGTTTAAAAGTAACCAACCAATGAGCTCCATGTTTTGTTTAAAGCAATGCTCAACTTTGATGTCCTTACACTTCTGTTACACAGAATTCTATATCTCCCTGTAATACTGTCCTTAGCATCTAGTATCTGAAGTTGTCCTACCTTTATGGGTAAGGCCTAAAGTTCTTATCTGTGGGAATTTTGCATTGAATCAGGAGAAACATGTAAGATACTCCAAGCCAACTGGTCAATTTAACGTCACTTTTGTTGCTGGTACTAATCAAGTAGCAAACTGGTTTTGTTCTTGGCCTTTTGCCCTGTATCTCAGTTCTAGAAACTGCTTCTGAAATCTTGATTTGAGTCTGATTTCTCAGAGGCAGGGGAAGACTAGCTACTGCCCCTTTTATACTGTAACCATAAATGCTCTCACCTGACTAGACAGACCCTACTCCTTGATACTGATTCCACAGTCTACTGAGATTTGTCTGTGGCCTAATGCTGATGTCAGCTGCCCAAGTATAGACCCTTTCTTCACTATTAAATTATTCCTGGCTTGCAAATCACCTGCCCAGGACTATTCTATTGGCTCCCTGGGACTTGGAAACCTGTGATCCAGCCTGTTTGATCAGTGGTTATGACATCTACCTCTCCCAGGCTCCAACTGCTTTTCCTTTTAAATCTCTCAAATATTTTATAGTACTATTACTTTACTCATTTCCTAATTCAAAAACTTCAGGTGTTTTTAAAATGTTAATGTACTTAACACTTTTGAACTGTATCCTTTAAAATGAGTAAGATGGTAAATTTTATGCTATGTTTTTTTTACAATTAAAAAATTAATTTTAAAAAGTTCATGTTTTTCCTATTCCCCTACCCAGCAATGCAAACTTTCAATGAACTATATAGTTTCTTTCAATGTTTCTCTAATTATTTGCTTTTATTTTATATTTATACCAATACCCTCATCCAGATGCCCCTAGTTTCATGCCTATAGTAATTTTAAAAACCTACTCATACTGTATTCCGATGTCTATTCTTTATTGTTCAGAAATCATTTCTTTAGGGAACCATTCATTATTCCATTCCATATGATCCTGCTTTGTCCATGAGGTTTGGGTGGGACTATCACCCCTCCATCTAGAGGTAGGAATGTAAACCAAGTTTGGTCATAGTATTCCATCCCTTTAGCCACAAAAACTATTTTAGGGATGGGCACATGACCCCTGCTGGGCCAATCAGAGTTCTCCTAGAACTTTTGTTGAAGTTTCTAGGAAAAAACATTTTCTCGACTTCTATAATCATGAGCTATAAAGACATAGATCTGGAAATGCTGGGACCATCTACTCTACTATGTGGAGAAAACCTATCAATGAATGAAAAAACCTCAAAGTCATGTCATGGAGACAGAACATATCCTGATGATATTAAGTACTTGAATTTAGCTCAATTTCTGTTCAGTTATATTTGCTAAAATACTGTACAGTTGGCCCAATGCATTCATGGGTTCCACATCTGTGGATTCAACCAACTGTGGATAGAAAATATTTGCGAGAAAAAACCAATAAAGTTAACAATATAACAATAAAAAACAAAAGTACAGTATAATGACTATGTAGCATTTACATTGTATTAGATATTATAAGTAATGTAGACATGACTTAAAGTGTAGAGGAGGATGTGCGTACATTATATGCAAATACTACGCCATTTTATATAAGGAACTTGAGCAACCTCAGATTTTGGAATCCACAGTGATCCTGGAACCAATCCCCCATGGATATTGAGGGATGTCTGCATTAGTTAGGGTTGGCTAAGTTGCAATAACAAATAGACTCTAAAAACTAAGCAGCTTAAAAGTAAGAAGTATACTTCTTTCTTATGTAATAGTTCTGAGTGGATGTTCTGGCAGGCAATGCAACTATTTCCACATAGTCATTCAAGGATCCAGGCTGATGGCTATTGAATCATCTTCAGCACATGACTCCCAAGGTTTCCCTGAGTACTACCATTTCACTCAGCCAGAAAAAACAAAAAAAAAAACCAAAAAAACTAAGGAACACATTATGGAGAATTTGGGGGCAACAGCAGGAAGTGACTCACATCACTTCCACTTAAACAATGCACTAGAGAAAACTTTGTCATATAGCCACATCTAATTCCAAAGGAAGCTGGTAAATGTAGTCTAATTTTATGTCCAGGAAGAAGGAGAAAGTAGACTTGGGTAGAAAGCTAGGTGGTCTCCACGACAAATTTATTCCTGGATAATGCCAAATCAACAAAGTCAAGCTGGATACTAGACAACATCATATTAACCTCCAGAAAAACTGCTTTCACTGAATTTAAAATGTGGTAGAATACCATTACCCATAATTCAGTACGATTATAAGAAATAATCCAGAAAAAAACTTATCAAATCTATCAAAAAATGTTATCAAGGATATTGTTCATCTGGGCCGGCCCAGTGGCGCACTGCTGCAGTGCGCCGCTTGGGAAGCGTGGCGGCGCTCCCGCCGAGGGTTCGGACCCCACATACAGACCGGCCGCTCACTGGCTGAGCGAGGAGCGGGGGCA
>NW_007736003.1:53395-55782 GCF_000696425.1 Galeopterus variegatus
ATTTTATAATACAGTTGTTTTATTTTTTTTTCCTTTTTGTCTTTTTTCGTGTCCGGCAACGGATCACAACCCTCAGTGTCGCGCCCATACCGGATCGGGACCGGCAACGGGATTGCAACCCTCAGTGTTGCATTGCAACCCTCGGTGTTGCGCCCGCACCCCGCTCAGCCAGTGGGCGGGAACCGGTCTGTATGTGGGATCCGAACCCTCGGTGGGAGCATCGCCGCGCTCCCAAGCAGCGCACTATAGCAGTGCGCCACCGGGCCGGCCCTAATACAGTTTTATTGTACTACAACTTTATTACTCTTCCTATACAAAACTCAAAATTCTACAATGCATATTTTTTCTATACAGCAAAAATCCAAATTTTTCACCTTAGTGTTTATATATATATAATATATACATTATATTATATTATATATATATTTATATTATATATATTATATATTATATTATATATTTATATATTCATATATTATATATATTATATATATTCAATGTATATATACTGAATGCCTAAGTCAAACACTATACTAAATATGGGAGAAAGGGAAAGAAGGCTTAAGTTGCTCACACTCTGATTCAATGATCCCATTTTTCCCCCCACTGTGCCTCACATCTTACAAGCTAATGGCCTCACATTCCTGGAGGCATACTGTTAGGAAAATAGAATAGTTTGGTCAGGGCCCTTGCCTCGGTCCCATTGGGTATGATTTAGCACATCCACTGTAAGCAAATTTTGTGTATGAGTGGAGTTAGTACGCATGAGAAGGGGAGAGAGAGGGAGAGGGGGAGGAGGGGAGAGGCAGAGGGAGAGGGAGAGGGAGAGGGAGAGAGGAGTATCAGTGAAGCAGGTGGGTGGGCGTCAGCCTCCAGCATCTGCCTGGAGCAGCCATGCTTTCCAACCTACTGCTTCCAAGGACCTTTTGGCCAGTTACCTAGCTCATAGACCTGCATGTAAGGGGTCTGGTGACCTGGCCTGGCATGTGAGGGTGTAGCAGAGAATCCTGAGTAATACCAATGCCATCTTGGATAGGTGCTCCATTCTCACTGTCAGACTACACCCCTCTGTGTGAGAAACCGTTGACCTCATAGAAACAAAAACCATTGCATAGAAACAGGGACCATACACAGTGTACTGTTACATGGGAACAGGAACCATACAAAATGAAAGTTTTTATGCCTGATTGCTTTAATTGCTCATTTTTGGCTTCTGTAACCTAGCTACCTAGCTTGCTTTGTGCATCTGGACAAAACTGTGTGCCAACAGGATGTGGTTTTTGCCTTTATAAACTCCACAGAACCAAGGCTTGGGCTGTTTTCCCAAAATACCTAGGGGAGGCAGTCGCCAGCCGGCTAATATAAAGACTCTGTTAAAACTCTTAATTAAATGTTTGGTTTCCTTCCTGAGCGACAACCTCACAACAAGGGGTCTGGGGACCCAGCCTGGCATGTGAAGGGTTTGTGGCCCAGTCTGTGAATGGGCTTGAGGGGTCTGTGGGCTCCAGACCGAGCCTTAGCTGGACAATCAGCCCAGTCAGTGCAGGATTACCAGCAGGTAAAAGAGCACCATAACTGGCGTAGTCATGGTCAAGTAGCTTTACACATACCAAGATGTATGGTATGTACAATTCTCAGCATAATAGCAACAACATTGTCTCTTTAGCTATTACTGATCTGGAACATACTGGTGGTCTCAGGGGTCAGATGGTTAAGAACACTGATTGACTGCAATATAGAGAGAGACATGTAAGAGAGAAAATGCTGTATGCTATGATACCACACAGGAAAAAGTAAGGAACACAGAATTGTGGAGCAAAGACAAATGGGAAACTTTCTGTAAGAGATATCTATCAAATAGGAGTTAGGCATGCAAAGGAGGAAGATGATAGAGATTAGAAGGTTCACTCCAAAAACTGAAAAATTAAGAGGACAACTGGATTTCACATGGGAAAAATGATGAAAATATTTTTGGAAATTTGAGTATATGTCATCTTTTCTGTATCACTGGAAAATCAGCTAGTCCATGTAACAGCATTTTTTAGATAAATGAAGCCAGTTTTTTTGAAAAGCAAGTATTCTCAGCCTATTTTAACAAAAATAATTTTTTAAAACTTTAGGGGTTTTTTTTCTACCTTAGTAAAAACTTAACACCCTTCATGTACTCACTTTCTTTTTGGATCTCATGCTAATTATAAACAAAACAATAGTATACTGCACTTTAACATAAAAAGATCCTGCTGATATTGGCTTTTTGACTTTTAAATGATCTCACCACATTGCAAAACTGCAGTTATTTCTTATTGCCAGTCAGTGTTACTGTTTCTAACTACTGTCTATCAGCTCTTTTCTAATCTTTTATGCATAGAAAATTACGGAAATAAACT
>NW_007736003.1:56211-56636 GCF_000696425.1 Galeopterus variegatus
TGCAGTTATTTCTTATTGCCAGTCAGTGTTACTGTTTCTAACTACTGTCTATCAGCTCTTTTCTAATCTTTTATGCATAGAAAATTACGGAAATAAACTGGCAGAGCATGAAATACTGAGTTTACTAAATCATAACTATACCAAGTCAGTAGTTCTGGTCTGAGGATAGTTGTATTCTGTACAAAGTTCAAAGTATATAAATTTTGTGATTTATTTTCTTCACACTACCTCAGAGAGATTTGATTGGGTTTTGTTTTGGCCAATTCCCAGGCAGATTTTCCTTGCCGTCATAAGCCTTACCTGAGGACCATCATTTGGGGTCCAATGGAGTAGAAAGGTCGACTGGCACAATATTCAAATGTAGACTTTGGCCATAATCTCTAAATGAGATTGTACATTCCATCACAATTTTCTCTGTTAAAGTT
>NW_007736003.1:57817-58888 GCF_000696425.1 Galeopterus variegatus
TGGATGAGGCTGTGGACATTTTGCTAAGTGAAATAAACCAGTCACAAAAGGACAAATAATGTATGATTCTACCTACATGAGATACCCAAAGTGGGCAAATTCATAAAGACAGAAGATAGTACAGTAGGGGAGAAGGGAAATGAAGAGTTGTTTAGCGGGAATAGAATTTCAGTTTTGCAAGAATAAGAAGAGTTCTGGAGATTGGTTGCACGATAATGTGAATGTACTTAACACTAGTGAACTACAGACTTAGAAATGGTTAAAATAGTAAATTCTATGTTATGTGTATTTTATCAATAAATAAATAAAAATAAATACCCTCCTTCTTCCCACAAATTTTGTTTTAACAATTCTTCAACTTTTGATAATTAATGAGGAGTCCCTCCAAAGGAAGTGACTGAACATTTAAAAGGTCTTGGGTTTAACTACAGGAAAGTGAGAACAAGTATATTTTTCTATATATTTCATCGGTACCTTATTCTCTAAGTGAATTACTAACTTGTTATGTGTAAACTCAGTGTCTTCTGCTTATTTTAGAAAGCCAATATTCTATGCTAGGCAAACAGAAAGCAATTAATGCTTGTTGACATAAGAATGTTTAAGCAGCATATTACTGATAACTCTAACTTGGCACTATACAGTTTTAAAATAACAAGAATAGAATAGTTAGTCATCAAGCCATTTCTTAAAGCTCTTAAAAACCAAGAGATGGGGGGGAGCAAGATGGCGACGGGTCTGGAGTGAGCGTGCCAGAGGACAGAGAGAGCCTGNAAATAAATAAATAAATAAATAAATGTTGGCAAGGATGTAGAGAAACTGGAACCCTTGTGCACTGTGGGTGGAAATGTAAAATGGTGCAGCCACTGAAAAATACAGTATGGTGGGTTTCTTCAAAAATTTAAAAATAGAATTACCACATGATCTAACAATTCCATTTCTGGGCATACAACCAAAAGAATTGAAAGCAGGGTCTCAAAAAGATATCTGTATACCCACATGCACAGCAGTGTTATTTACAATAGTGAAAAGGTGGAAACAACCCACGTGTATTGTTAGATGAATGGATAGTGG
>NW_007736003.1:61173-68737 GCF_000696425.1 Galeopterus variegatus
AAAAAAAAAAAACCAAGAGATGGGAACTTATTCTTGTCTTTCACTCAAAGACAATATGTACTGTTTAAAAAACGTCTTCATAAAATGTTGTGGAACTAGATAGACGTGATAGTTATACAATACGAATATACTGCCACTTAATTGTATACTTTAAAATGTGAATTTTATGTTATGTGAATTTTACTTCAATTTTAAAAAATGTCTTCATACACATTTGACATTTAAAGATGCTTAGGACAACCGGTAAAGCATGAAGAACTGTAGCTGGTTATGGTCACAGACTCTGCACTGAAACCTCATGTGAGCGTGACAACACAGAAAAGGAATAAAACAGTAAAGTAATAGTTCTTTAAATGTGGTGCTACAAGTATTTTATAGCTAGAGAATGAAAGGAGATTATGTGATCTTATATAATTTAACACCACCACCACCACCAGCATCACCACCACCGACTAAAACTATATGTAAAAGCAACAAGCCTATAATTCTAGGCTCCTCTGACTTGGTAAACTCCTCAATTTACCAGGCCTACTGGACCCACTGAATTCCAGGAATTTGTGACAAGGCCATTCAGCCTGGATCTTTCACGTTGTATATATCCTTTGCATCACTTGTTGGCTGCTTTTCAAGTAAACCAAAATTGAAGTAACTATAGCCAATTCTGAGCAGTTTATTCTTACCCACCGTTACACTTGCACCTGTCCTGTGGCCTAGCCTAGTTTCAAGGTGATATAGCAGAGCATATTCTGAGATCTAAAAGTAGTACAGAATGGTCGTAAAAAAAAAAAAAGTGTAAGGGAAAGGCAACCTATTGGCCATGAGGCTGAAAGAGATAGTGGAATCAGATCATGGAAAGCCCAAGTATGCCAAGACAGGAAGCTTGGATGTTTTCCTTTAGACAATAGGGAGCCACTGACAAGTTTACTGAAGTAGGGATAGGTTCAAAGATGTGTTTTAAAACACTGAGGATGAAATAGAAGAGACAGCATTGGAATACTAGACTACCACAATATTCTATGAAAGAGGTTTACAAGGTGGAATGGGTTAAACTTTGGGATCAATTAAATATAGGATTTGAGTCATAATACTAAGTGTTTTTCTTAAGTAATTCCTTTTAATCCCCACTTTGAAATTTAATATTATTATTACCATTTTATAGATGAGGAAACTGAAGCTCAACCCAAGCTAAACACAATTAGTTGGTTAGGGTAACTGGAATTTTAATGCTGGTCTGTATGACCTAAAGCCTGCGTGTGGACATTTTCTACTATCTTGTGGTGTCAACCAATATACGAAGATACTTCAAAAAGTTCATGGAAAAATAGAATTAAAAGATGATATGAATCTTTCCATAAACTTTTTGAAGTACCCTCAAGCAACCAAAATAGTTTAAACTGCTTTGTATAATAAAAAAATAAGTTTTTTTTTAATACTTCTTGTCAACAGCATATTTGGCCTTTACAAAGGATAAAACTCCATGTCTTATCCTTAAACAGCTTTTTAGTACTTGATGAGATTTTAAATTATATGAACTACAAACAACTTTTACCTGGAAGTGATTTTTTTTTAAACTTTCTTAATAAAAATAACTCTTTGTATCAAGTATGACTGGGCTTATAAAAAAATTACTATATCCTCTTGTGACCTATTTAGATCATTTTTAATAAAAAGTTACATGAATATATTGACTCAAATAGTATATAATTAGAAGCTATAATCCACAGGGATTTGATCTTTAAAACTGACAAATTAAAATTCTCTCTCTATATATTAGAAAGAACACTAAACTTTGATACAAACCTAAAATACTTAATTTTAGATATTAATGTATACTGATTTTTTAAGTATAACTTGGCGCCAACAGAGAAATGATGGGGATAAATGGTTTTACCTTGCATATTTGTGTCAAAAGCAACTTGAGACACAATCACAAAGTCTGAAGAAGTGAACCTCATTGTGAATGTTCTTCTGCCACCACTCCCCTCTCCAATCACCCATCTTAATACACTGTGGTCAGAACTTTGGTTTTCATAGTCTCAAAAATGATTTTTTTTGGAGGTAATAGAAATGCTTATTATATTGATTACTGAGTTAGTAACACGAGTGTATACATATGTCCAAACTCACCAAAATGTATATACGTTAACTATGTGCAATTTTTGTATTCTAATTATACCTCAATAAAGCTGGAAAAAACTAACATCAGACTTTGAATTTCTTAAAGTTGACCAGTAAAATCAAAGAACTGCCTATATTTTCATCCAGAGACAGGGAAAGACTTTCTGCCACTGAACAAAGAGATAGAGAAAGACTGAATAAAGTTACTTTATTAATTATAATAGTATTTATTTATTTAATCTATTCCATGCACTGTGCTAAGCACTTTGCCCACATTCAGTGCTCCCAACCACCATGTGGACTAAGTGTTGTTAGTTTGATTTTCAGGTGAGGCAACTGAGGGTCTAAGTTACCCAACTGCTAAAAAATAGCAAACTGGAAATGGGGCCCAAACCAACATGATTCTAAACCACAGTTCAAAGATGATATTTTGAACTGCCTGATTGCATCTAGTAATAGGATGAGTAGTACCTTAATAACAGAGAGAATGACAGTTGTCCCTTAAAATGTATTCAAGAAAAATACAATAGTTATAGGAAGAACTCTTATTTAGGTCTGTTTTAGTCCATTTTGTGTTGCTATAACAGAATTAACTGAGACTGGGTAATTTATAAAGAAGAGAGGTTTATTTGGCTTATGATTCTGGGACAGCTGCATCTGGCACAGGCCTCAGGCTGCTTCTACTCATGGCGGAAAAGTGGCAGGCAGCCGGCGGGTACGGGTACAAGCAGATCACATGGCGACAGGAAGCAAGAGAGAGAGAGGAAGTGCCAGGGTCTTTTAAACAACAAGCTCTTGTGGGAACAAATAGAGCGAGAACTCACTCACTACCCCCCACCCCAGGGAGGAGACCATTAATCCATTCATGAGGGGTCCACCCCCATGACTCAATCAGTTTGCAACACTGCCACATTGGAGATCAAATTTCCACATGAGTTTTGGAGGGGACGACACATCCAAACTCCATCAAGTTCTTAGGATTAAGATAAACTTTGCTGAAAGTTGTTAGCCCAGGTATAATGGCTTGAAGAAAATTTCCTGGAAGATAGCTTTTTACAACACTAACCTCTCAATGCAAATTATTAAACATTTCCATTACCTCTATCCTTAGGCAAACCTGCTTATCTAACAAGAAATCTTAATTTTATAACTCTAATAACTCAACCTTCACTTCATATAAAAACAAAAACCATACATGCCTTTGAAAAAGTTCAAGGTATTCTATCTGATTAAAGAACACCCACATTTTAAACTCAATCTCTTTTTTAAAAAGTTTAATATGAGTAAACACTAACCCCAGGATACAAAAATAATTTGACAACTGAGTTATCTGGCAGGAAATAATAGGAATATTTATCTGTTTTTTCTTGATTTAAAATAAACAAACAAGCAAACATATCTCCTCAGTAAAAGCCATTGAAACATAATTTCAAAACTCTCCAAATTGTAAATGGAAGAAAAAGCTAATGGAATAAATTTTTAAACTCAGTTTCAGTACATGTTAGAACTTAAAAAAATATTAGACACTGGGTCTTATTCAGAGACACACTTAAATTTATGATATGAAAAAGTAATGAATTCATTCATCAATAATAAGGCAATTTTGAAGGGAAAAATGTGAAAAGAAACAAGTCTATCTTGATTTTTTTCACTTTATGTTTAATAAGGTGCTTTGGGAGTAAACTTTCTTTGTTCTTTTATTCCATCTGCCATGAAATACAGATTATAAAATCATTGATAAATAGGTGGAAATGCTTTCCTTTCACCATAGTAACAGTACATACACTTATACAAATGCCACTTAAGGTAACTCTAGTCATACATGGCATTACCAAACCACTCCATTTTAATCATTTAACTTTTCCTGATCTTAATATCTTAGTAAGAAACCCTACTAGGGTGAGAAAATATTCTGGAAACCATTGGATTGATTCTTTTTTACGTGTGGACTCTGTGGCAGATTATAATCCTACCTGACAAAGAGAAGATTCTCATCACAGTTTAAATAATATGAAACATCACAGGGAAGAGAAGAAAATGGTTGTCACCACACTGAGGTCCAGGGGCAGCATGCACCTAGTGCAAACAACTATAGGCTGGTCTAAAAATTGCTGAGGTCAACACCTCAAATGCCACAGGTCTCTAAAAACAGCTAAGATTATCTTGGAATGCCTTGACACCAGCTAAGCTGACAAACAAATGCTGAATAAACTTATGTGTGTATATATATATATCTTTTTTTTTTTTTTTAATTGGCTAAGAGCACAGACTCAGGAGCCAGACCACCTGGCTCTGAAATTTGCCAGCTTATATTTTTTAGTATTAATTAACTTTCCCATGCCCAGTTTCCTTTATCTGTAAGTTAGGGATAATAAGATAAAATATGATCATAGGATAAAATTAGTTACTACTATATGCAAAGAGCTAAGAATAGTGCCTCACACTTAGTAAGAATTACACGTATTAGCTTTGTATCGTTTGTTTGTATTAGTGCTCTTCCTAGGATGAGAGAGTAGGACTGTCATAAGTCAGGTTTTGACTATAGTGTAAGATTATGTTTAAGACCTAGCATTCTGCTACTGAAGAGAAGGTGTGAAGAAGAGAAAGTCCTGATGCTCTTAAAGTTCAGATTAGCCCTGGTACCTTGTAGGGCAGCTACACATCTGCCTGGGAAGCTCTAGGAACTTCAGGATCAAAGAAACTTTTCAGAAAAGCTGGTAGAGAGAAGGGTCAAAGAGGAAATAAATGTAAAGGTTGGAAGGAAAGGAAAACAGATATGATTTAGGGTTAAGCATTTTTGGCAGCACTATCACCTTCCCAAGTATGGGAGTTCCTTCCTTATCTGGGGTGGAACTAGAATGTAAAACGGAGTAGAGGAGACCATGATGTAGCCCACTCTTGATCCACAAAGCACTGGATGAGTATAGATGGGTTATTTTCCAGGGATGCTGGAGGGATGCTCATTTCACTTTAGTTTTATTTTTGCTCAGTCCTAATTTAGGGTCAAGGTCATCTTGAATTGTAGTAACTTCTGGTTCCTTCATAAGACACATCCAAATTGTTAACTTTTCCTCTTTCCCAGATGTGCTGTCACTTTCAAGCTCCTCAGAGAAGGTATGATAGATAAGAATGTGTAATAAAATCAATATTAGAGACTATAGTTAAATAGTAAGAGACACATACAACGTACCATACTAAATCATTAAGAAATAGAAAAACTGAACAGATCAATAATGAGTAAGAAGATTGAATCAGTAATAAAAAGTCTCCCAGCAAAGAAAAGCCCAGAACCTGATAGCTTCACTGCAGAATACTACCCAACACTTACAGGAAAACTAATACTAATCCTTCTCAAACTCTTCCAAAAAACTTAAGAGGAAGAAAAACATCCAAACTCATTTTTCCCAGCCAGTATTACCCTGATACCAACCAAACCCAGACAAGGACACTACAAGAACAGAAAACTACAGGCCAATATCCCTGATAAACATAGATTCAAAAACCCTCAACAAAATATTAGTGAACTGAATTCAACATCATGTTAAAAGGATCATTCATCATAATTAAGTGGGATTTATCCCTGGGATGCAAAGGCAGTTCAACATATGCAAGTTAATAAGTGTGATACACAAATTAGGTATAAAAGGAATGTACCTCAACACAATAAAGGCCATATATGACAAACCCATAGTTAACATCATACTCAATGTGGAAAAGTTGAAAGCTTTTCCTCCAAGATCAGGAACAAGAAAAGATGCCCTCTTTTGCCACTTGTATTCAATATAATACCGGAAGGTCTAGTCAGAGGAATTAGGCAAGAAAAAAAAGGTATCCAAATCAGAAACAAAGCAGTTATATTGTCTCTGTTTACAAATGACAGGATCTTATATCTAGAAAATCCTAAAGACTCCACCAAAAAACTGTTAGAACTGATCAGGAACAAGAAAAGATGCCCTCTTTTGCCACTTGTATTCAATATAATACCGGAAGGTCAAGTCAGAGGAATTAGGCAAGAAAAAAAAGGTATCCAAATCAGAAACAAAGCAGTTATATTGTCTCTGTTTACAAATGACAGGATTTTATATCTAGAAAATCCTAAAGACTCTACCAAAAAACTGTTAGAATAAACAAATTCAGTGAAGTTACAGGAAACAAAGTCAACATACAAAAATCAGTAGTGTTGCTATATGCTAAAAACAAACTACCTGATAAAGAGATCAAGAAGACAATTCCATTTATCATAGATATAAAAACATTAAATACTTAGAAATACTTAGAAATAATTTAACTGAGGAGGTTAAAAATATGTACACTGAAGTCTATAAAACATTGATGAAAGAAATTTAAAAAGACACAAATAAATGGAAAGATAACCAGTGTTCAATGATTGGACGAATTAATATTGTTACAATGTCTTTATTACCTAAAGTGATCTACAGAGTCAATGTAATCCCTATCAAAATCCCAATATTTTTCACAGAAATAGAAAATAACAATCCTAAAATTTGTATGGAAACACAAAAGACCCTGAATAGCCACAGCAATGTCAAGCAAAGAGAATAAAGTTGGAGGCATCACGCTACATCATTTGAAAATCTACAGTAATCAAAACAGCATGGTACCGGCATAAAAACAGACACAAAGACTAATGAAACTGAATAGAGAGCCCAGAAATAAATCCATGCATTTATGGTCAATTGATATTTGACAACAATGCCAATAGCACGGAATGTGGTAAGGAGAGCCTCTTTAATAAACAGTAATGGAAAAACTGGATATCTCCTTGCAGAAGAATGAAATTAAACCCTCATCTTATACCACATACAAAAATCAACTTGAAATGGATTTAAGACTTAAATGTAAAATTCGAAGTCATAAAACTCCTAGAAGAAAACAGAGGGGAAAAGCTTCTTGGCCTTGGCAATAATTTCTTGGATATGACACCAAAAGCAAAGGCAACAAGAACAAAAATATACAAGTAGGATCGTATCAACCTAAAAAGCTTCTGGATAGCAAAGAAAGCAATCAACAGAGTAAAGATACAACCTAGGAAATGGGAGAAAATATTTACAAACCATATATCTGATAACAGGTTAATATCCAAAACATATAAGGAACTCAAACGATTCAATAGGAAGAAAACAACCCAATTAAAAACTGGGCAAAGGACCAAAACAGACATTTCTCAAAACAAGATTTACATACGGGCAAAAAGTATATGAAAAAATGTTCAATATCACAAATCATCAGGGAAATGCAAATTAAAATCACAATGAGATATCACCTCACACTAGTTAGAATTGCTATTATTAAAAAGTTAGAAGATAACAAGTATTGGCAAAGCAGTGGAGAAAAGAGAACTGCTGTTCACTGCTGGTGGAAATGTAAATTAGTACAGCCCTTATGGAAACAAATATGGAGGTTCCTCAAAAAGACTAAAAATAGG